>NC_061867.1:54377936-54678770 GCF_907164915.1 Impatiens glandulifera | reverse complement strand
TTTGGATCATACCTGAAGCAGCGCGGGAATACCAGTTCTTTTTCTCTCTTTCATCAATAGATGTTCATTGCAATTCAGACTCATCAACGTAAATCACTCCATTCTCTGTGTTTCAGGCACTCTACTTTCTGTATCAACCGTTCGTTTGACCTAGTCACTCCTGCGTAAACACTATTAAACGTTTTCGCGGTCGCTGATTTCCTCAGGTATCTCTTTCTCTCTCTAGTTTTTGTTCTATTATATCGCATTTACGATCTATCTGTAGGCATTTTGATATCGTTCATCCAGATGTATTTCGAATAGTTCTGTAAAATTCGACCTAATAGAGCCATAGAACTTGAATATTTTGATCCTACCTGTAGCAGCGCGGGAATGTCAGTTCTCTTTGTCTCTTTCATCTATAGATACTCGTTGCGATTGATGCTCATCGGCGTAAATCACTTCATTCTCTGTGTTTCAGGTACTCTACTTTGTGAATCAACCGTCGATTCGTTTGACCTAGTTACTTCTGCGTAAACACTGTTAAACGTCTTTCGCTCGTTTCCTCAGATCTCTCTCTTTCTCTGTTATTTGTTCTAATATATCGTATTAGGTATTTTGATATAGGTTTAATTTGGAGGTTTCTTCTTTCCGATTGTTCATCCAGATGTATTTCGAATAGTTCTGTGAAATTCGACCTAATAGAGACATAGACTTGAATATTATGCTATTGTGTTCTTCATAGAACTAACACGTTGAATTATATAAAAGTAATTTTTCCACTGGAAGTTTTGGAATCTAAGAGTATGACCTAAAATACGATATGTGAATGCTTGCTTGATGAAATGCTGGAAGCTCATTAGAAGTTATAATCAATCTTCACATATTAGTATAAACTCGTGTGCTTCTCATTTCAGTTACACATTAGCAAGGTTTTGTCAAACAGAGATGGATACAATACTTGTTTCTACTTGTTTATTTGCTGGTTCTTATTTAAGGGTTTTATTGGTTTTGAAGCAGGCTTTGGAAGTTTTAGATTGGCCTGGTGTTGATAGCTTACCAAGATTCTGTAGTACTACTTTGTATAGTCATAATTTTGTTTTTAAGAAACATTGAGATTTTCATTAAGACTAGACTAAATGTGAAAGTGATATCCAATTTAGAAATGATACGAGTGAACACAGTTTAAAACAGAGACAAAATACAAACAAAATGGGGAAGTAAAGGAATTAGAAATGTCATCGCCCACCTACTCCTTAAGTCAATAACCATTGTCTGTGTTTTCCCCATACCTTACAAAGATACAAAGCTTGTTGGAATATGGTTCTCAATTGTTTTGTTCTTATCTGCAGGATGACAACTGCTGCAGGTCATGATATTTCTCAACTTGATATTTCTGAGCAGGTCTGCAATAATTACATTTTAACTGATGAATTAATGGGATTTTAGCACTTGCGTGTTAAAGTAGTGTACAAATCTTTGTGATAGGAATTGGACAGGCTTGTAGGCGAAATGGTCAGGCATGTAATTTTCAAGACCCAACAAACTTCTGGCTGTCCTATCAAAAGAGATGAGCTTACTCAACTGGTTTCTAAACACTATAGTCAGAGGTCCCTTCCTACTGTTGTGATCAACAAGACCATAGAAAAGCTGTCCAATGTTTTTGGATATGAAATGAAGGAGCTTCAAAGGTCTCGATCAAAACCCAACCAAGGTCGCACTAGTCAACAGGGTGAGAAACTAATCTATTGAAGCATGTTTTTATTATATTATATATCTTGAATCTCATCTGAAAAAAATATATTAAACTCATTGGTCTGGTTTTGTTTTCATGAATCCCAGGTTCTACTGATGCAAAATCATACATTCTTACAAGTAAACTCAATGATGAAGTTTACAAGAAGTATGTGGCCGATGAAAGTCAGTCACACTTGACTGGTTTAACTTTTGTCATTGTTGGGATCGTGTCTTTAGCTGGAGGCAAGATCTCCGAAGGTAAGTTTTGACTTCTTCTTTTTCATATGAGAAACGGTAAAAGTATTTAATCTTTGATTTGTGTGTTGGGATTGTGTCAAATGTCTTGAGATCTGAGGTCTCAAGTTCATTTCCCACTGAAACCATCTTGGTTGAAATTGCGGTTCATGATGGTGAGATATTGTGTTTGCCTATTCTAATGAATAAACCCTAATCTAAAAGAGATAAAAATCTACTTATATATGTTGAAAGATTGGTTGTTTTCAATAGATTTGAAATAAGAAATTTATTATAAATGGTCTTGTAGTTTAGTTGGCTAACAGTGTTATCTTATTAGTTTAAGGTTGTACTATAATCTACATCATAACTCATGAACAAAGAAAATTACTTTCAATTTTAACCCTGGCGAGATCGTGAATTGTCATGATTGTTCTTATTAGAAAAGTGAAACTAATATTTTGTCATAATCACAGTGTCACTAGAATTGTTAAAGTTGAAAGTGATTTTTTTTTCCTGATTGGTACAAAATTTTTTTGAAACATGATCAAATATTTATTTTCTTCATGAAAATGACCAAATGTTGTGCTAGCCATTCCAATGAATAAATCTTGAACTAAAAAAAGAAAATTACATATATATGGTGAAAGATTGGTTGTCTTGAAAATATTTGAAATAATAAATTGAATATAAATGGTCTTGTAGCTCAGTTGGTTAGAGCGTTGGTCTTATGAGCCGAAGGTCGTGAGTTCGAGCCTCACCTAGACCATTTATGTTTTTGTTTTTATTTTTATTTAATATAAGAGAAAGAGGCACCATTGTAATGTATCTTGCAGCTGCAATTGTTAGATTGAGAAAACACATAAATTTTGAAAAACAAAGTTATTGATAAATCTTTGAAGACTCAATGCCACAATTTCTGCAAATCACTGAAAGGAGTTATTTTACTTTCTTACATTTACCACTTTGGAATATAACACAATCTTGAACAACTTTCAAAACCTATTCCTCCTCTTTTGCATTTGTATCTGAAACCCCTAGTCTTCTTTTCCATCCAAATTTTATAAACTACAAATTCTCATTTATAAAGATTTCAAGAAAAAGTTGATTGCCTTAGTTCTTTTGATCATCCTCTCCTTAACTGCTTTCCAATCTCTTTTAGCACCAAACATCCTCATGCATCTGTTCACCTTTGCCCAGATTTTAGTAGTCAAATAACATGAGAAAATATATGTTGCAAGAGTTTCCTCTTCCACTTTACAAAATCACATGATCTAGATTATAATGTGATTGTTGTTGCTACATTTTGTTTTGATAAAGTTTAGATCCTTAACTGTTTCATTTTGTTTTTATCCAAATTATAATTGTAGAATCTAGATCATGATCCAAATGATTTTAACTTAACTATAACTTAAATCACTTTCTAGATCATGATTTTTCTGTTCTCAATCATAGTCAGACAAACATAAAATAGGTAAGATTTTTCCATAAAAAAAATTGATACCAAAACAGCCATTATGACCTTAAATCATAATCATATAAAAACAGTTTAAAAAGTTATATTGTTTTGATAAATTGCAGATAATCTTTGGCATCACTTAAGGCAATTGGAACTCTCTCAAACTGAAGAAAACCATCCAGTCTTTGGAAACACTAAGCAATTTTTGGAGACACTTGTCCAGCAAAGGTTAGAACAATGACTCAGTTACTTTCTCTGAAAAAAATAAATTATAATCTTGAATTTTTTTTTATAGATTTTTAATGAAGGAAAAAGTTAATGGCCCTGAAGGGAGTAGTTTATTTTATGAGCTTGCAGAAAGATCATTAGATGTATCTGTTAGTCAAAGAATCAAAGATCATATAGCACAGGTATACATAACTTGACAATTCTAACCCTTGTAAATTCATTTAGCTACATCATTGTAAGGGTAAAATGGTCTTTAAACTACATAACCGCCGTGCTTGACAGATTGTTCAGAGAGAGGTTCCTACACCAGATGGTAACAACGACGATGACGAAGAGTAAAAATCTCATGTCGAAAATACAAAGGTGTGTTGTTGTATCTCATAAACTTGCCTTTTAATGCTGTTGTTTTTGTCTAATAGTATTTGTTTGTATTTGGAAACACTCTTGTTTTTGAACTGAATTCACTTAGATATGGCTAAATTTCTTGACCCAAATCTACATATGTTTGGTTACAACTTATAGTGAAATTTGGACCTTTTTTACATGTATTCTTCAAGGCTATTAATTTTAGCCATATAACCAACCCCAATCAAACATGGCATCTTTTCTAGATTATATATATGGGTTTTTGATTAAGTTTAGAATTTAGATACTCTTTGAGCCTATTCTGAAACTTAGAATTGAAAAAATTGTCAAAAGTTATGATTTTTGTTTTAGGTTTTATTGTACAAATTATTTTCTGGGCCTTATTTTGATTTTTGGTATACATAGTTTATTATTCACCTCTGCTCTTGGACCTGAAACTTTTCATTTGGAGTTTAATAAATTTAAAAGTCCAAGTCCAAATGTGAGGCACAAAGAAAAATAGAAATAGTATCTATGAAACATTTATTGAAGAGGCAAACATATATTTTTTTGGATTTTTAAAATAAATGATTTTTAATAAAAACTGAACTATAAATTTATGATTTCTTAAATAAAAGTTTATCATGTAACATTACTTAAACGTTATACAGATAGAGGTCTTTCATAGAATTGAGTTATTAATATAAATAAAATATTATTATCATGTAACATTTCTTCTCTTTTTTTTTTTTTTAGTTTGGAGAAAATAACAATGGAGTGTTTGATATATAACTAATATTTTTAACTGATTTTAGTTCAAATATTTTAAATGGAAAGTGTGAGCATGATTAATTTAACGGATTAACAATTATTATTTTTATATAATTTTAATTTAAATATTCTTCAACAATTATTTATATAAAAATGATAAACTATCACCGATCGAACAATGAGTGACGAAAGCCACAATCATGTTAATTTTTGTATTTTTATTATTTATTATAAAAAACAAATAATTACTATAACCGCTTTATCTTGCACACAAATTAAGAAGGCAGTGATACGTGTCACTTCTTAAGCGGCAAAACTCCGGCCACCGCCCTTTTCTTTGTCGACAAGCGGCGCCGCCTCAACATAATTTATGTTGATCTTTATCCACAAATTTATTTATTTATTATTTTATTTTTTTAAGACTAGATTATTCATATTATTAACTTATTCGAAATATTTACATTTTGATTTGGTTAATTTAAAAAAAAAATACAAGTCATGAAACATAACAAATTTAATAATATTTTTTTTAAACACAATTCCACCCTAAATTTAGATATTTTCAAATTAATATCTTGTATTAATAATTTAATTCGTTCTATTACTAATATTTTATATTTATTAAAAAGCTAACAAATATTACTTATATGTTATCATTTGTCTTAATATATATATTTATATTTAATAAAATTAACTTCAATTTATGATTGAGATTCAAAACTTATAATCTATTAGATATAATTTTTTCACGAATATATTTTTATGTTAAATAAAAATGTTATTTAATAATTTAGTTGGTATTTGAATAAGACAATTAAAAGAAGAAAAAAAAATTCTAGAATGAATTAGAAAGTGTCATAATTGAGTCGGTGGAGAAAGTCCAAACAATCACCGCTTCAGAATCGATTATTATTATTATAATATTTTATTTATTTATTATTTTATGTAATGCATTATTGAGGCGGTGGCTCAATTTAAAATATAATTTTTATAGTATAAAATATCTCATTTTATTTATATATATATTATTCATTAATTAATAAAAAACAAAAAAAAAACAACGATAAGAGTATTAAAGTGCATATAAATTGATTTCTCGTCAATTTATTTTTATTTTACAAAAATAATTAAATAATTAAAATTTTTAATTATTAAGAACATTTTTAGGTATAAACTATTAGTTATAACAAACTATATATTTACTTAAAAAAATTAAATATAAACTGTCAATATCGTTACTAGAATCAAAAAGGTCTAGATTAAGAAAGAAACATTTGAATATCTTTATTTTTAATTTCTTATATATTTTCATTATTTAGTTAAAGTTTTCAAAATAGAATGAATAATAATGATATTAGTTAATTATTTAAATTTTTTGTTTGAATGTGACATTAAATAATGAATTGTTATGAGCACAAAAAGGAAATCCTATTTGTAACTCTAAATAAATGTTAAAATGTTTATAAAATTCTGAAAAGTCTTTAGAGTTTTTTTTTTTTCTGTAGGATTGAAATAAGAGTTCAATCTGGAACAAAATAATTATATATATGATATTTATTTAGTTTTTTTTTTTTTATCAAAAATCTCATTTTTTAGCATTTTTATTGATGTAATTCTTACGAATAATATGTGCATTAAAATATTGTATTATAATAAATTATTATCGTATATGTAACGAGAATGTTAAATCGACCATACACTTATTTTACATTGTTCGATGATGACTAATATCTAGAGTCTTGAGTTAATGAGAGTCACTAGTTGCTGTCCAAAATTTTGGATAATAGTTAAAAAGTTTGGATTGATATATAATTGAAAAAATTTGTATAACCTTCTTGAGGCTTCTTCTATTATTATAGTCGTTTGATTCGTATTATTAATAATCACATTATTGTGACGATTTTTTAGAATTGTTTCATAAAATCGTTATAATCTATCGAGAAGTTAATCATCCTTCTCGAGAAATATAAATTCAATAATTTTTTTTTTTTTAATGAAATGTTTAAATCATTTTATAGTATTTTTTTTTAATTTATTTTAAACTATTAATTTTGTATTTACTCAAATAATTCAAAACCCAGGTCCAGGCCGGCCCAAATATTGGCTACCAAGGCCCATTCTCTTTGTAAACATACATTATTAAGGCCCGTAATTAAAACATATCTTCACTATATATGTTAATTTTGGGCTTAAAATATTTTTTTTTACATATTATAACTTATTTGTTAGGTAGTTTCCTCATTCTTGTCACAAGCCCAATAGCATCAAAAGCCCAAAATTAAATTTTAACATATATTATTTTCAATGCCCATTCATAATTAAATAAAATTAATTATCAATAGAGTTAGGCTAAAATTGATTTTCAATCATATAAATAAAATTTATATTAATATATGATTAAAAATGTTACAATACTTGAGTCATAAACATTTTAAATATAATTGAGGTCACTTTGCTTTTGAGATTTTACAAGACCATTATGTTTGGGCTGACCTGGATTGAAGTGATATTGGACCTCTTTGAAAACACATGTGATTGTGTTTAAATCAAAGCGGTAAAAAACGAGAGTTTACATAAAATTGTTTTCTAGTTTTAAACTCGTAAAATCTAGAGTTTACTAGAAATCGTAAAAGTTTAATTTAAAAAAATAATAGTTATATATTACTATTATATATATGTATTTTATATTCGACAATTTTAATAATTTTTATATTTAAATATAAAATTAATAAGTAAATAATACTATAAAAAATATATTTACAAAATTAATTATATTAATTTATTTATTTGAAGAAATAATAACTTTATTTTTAATTTTTAAATATAAATTTATTTTTTTAAACGTAAAATTGTATAGAATCGTAAAATCAAAATTATTTATAAACTCGTAAAATCGTAAAATCTTATTATCTTAAGTTTAAAATCTTAAGAGTTTACCTATACGAGAGTTTAGGTAAAATCAGACTTGTTAACCTAATGTGAAATCGTAAAATCGTAAGATTTTAAGAGTCAACTCGAAATTTTAACGACATTAGTTTAAACGAACAAATATTATTAATGTAGAACCTTGATAAATAAATACTTTAGGACAAAAAAATACATTCATTTGGCGAGATTATTTATTTGTCGATTAATAAATTAATATGTATTTATCGATAAATGAATTTAATTCATATGATAAATGAATTTAATTTATATGATATTTGTTTAGACTTTTTTTTTAATCATATCATTTTGTTATATTAAGTTTAAATGTACATTAAACCATAGATATAACATTTATACAAACTTAATTATATTTATATTTTTAGAATTTAACATGTATGTATGAAGTAGATAAAGTGCACAATACCTTATATTGAGATTGTTGTAGATGTACATGCATGATACAATTAGATTTAAGATGTCTACTAAATATCTTATACATAGATATATAATTCTAAATTTTAAATGCATGGATGTTGAACATCTTTTAAACTATCCTTATCCTGAAGAGAATAATGCGGTTATGAAATCTTTTACGGACGAAGAAATCATTGAAGCTGTAATAAATGATGTGACAAATGATCCCGAACCTGATGATAGTATCACTATACCACAAGTGTCCTCAAGAAAATCTTTTCAAGTTATTGTCACTATACAAAATTAACTGGTGCAACAATCAAAATATCATAGAAGTGGTGCATGCTTTACACAAAACAAGGATCAGATCTATTTTAGGGAAGGAAAGAAATAATAAACTTTGGAGGCAATTTTTGAAAAAAATGACTTTTTAATGTGTTTACAAATTAGTCATTTCATCTATTCATGATATATTATATAAATAAAATATATTATTTAAAATATAGTGATTGTTCATTTTCATTTACATAAGGTCCATAAAGATTTTATTTGTATTTATTCGTTAATGAATTAAGCGATGTTATTCGTTAATGAATTAAGTGATATTATTCGTTAAGCCCATTGGATCAAGATGGAACTGAAAAAATTTATTGATTAGACGAGGTTATTCATTTATCGAACATTCATTTATCGAGGTTCTAGGTAAATTTGTTAATATATAACATTATTTAATCCAAATCAATATCTAAATAAAATATTATTTTAAATAAATATAAAATAATATTTGTTTTCGCAAACAATGTTATGAATCTAGAGGTTTCCAAAAATTGGTCAATTGGGTAGTTTTTAAGTTATTTTTTTTGGTTTGGAAATAATTAAAATTAGAGTGAAATAAGAATTTGAGAAGAAAAATGTTATAAAATTTGTTAATATAAATATATTATTAATTTATATTAAAATATATTCAATAAAATAAAATTCAAATGTACATATTTTTTTCAATTCCAGCTTCACTTACAATAAAAGGATTTCAAACAAAGCATATAGATAGGATTTAATAAAGAATAAATGTGAGATGGACAAGTCATGGTAGGAGAAGATAATGATGATATTTGAAGATGGGCATATATTTATATATATAAATAAAAAGATAAGATCATGATAATTAATTAACTAATTATATATTAATTAAGTGATATTAGAAAATGACACACACTTAATTAACCATGGTCAAACTTAATGACGGCGCATATGAAGGCCTAGTTTGATTGAGGTTTTAGAGGCTGTTTTCAAAAATTTATTTTAGAAAAATAATTGTATTTTTTCAAAGAAAAAAAAAGTTTTAAAAAGCAAGTGTTTCTTTCAAAATTCCTAACATTATAGACCTCAAAATTTTGTATTTATATATTGATTTTTTTCATATCAAAAGCTTCATGCTAATAATAAATTTAATTAGTATTAATCAAAGATGGTTATTATAAGTGATTATATTTATTTTAAAAAAGAACATATTTTTGTGTTGTTTTAAATTTTTTCTAGGAAGAGTGATAGGAAAGGAAATGACGTGTCTACTGAAAAAATGTGAAAAAATGAGATAGTGAAAAAAGAGAAAAAAATTATTAATTTTTTAATTAATCAGATTGCGTTACACGTAATTCACTCTCCCAAATTCTTTTTTTTTAGATATATAATATTTTATATCATTTGGAAATGTACTAAAGTTAGTTAACTTATTATAAAAATAATTTACACTAAATTTGGGTTGGGTAGCCTTGAGTGGAATGACCTTATGTATTTAGTCTGGCTCTTGCACTATGGCGGCCCTTATTATTATACTCGAAATTAGTTATCTTCTTATTAAAATTGTAAGTGGGTCGACTCCAATGGTTAGTACGTTGAATTGTATAACTAAACGGTTAAAGTCGGTTTGAGAAAATCTTTAAATATTATTTTCGATTTATTGGTAGGTTAAAAGATGGGTTCTTTCGATTTTATTATTTTATATAAAATTATAGTTAAATAATATAAATATTTTCTAATTTATTTTGAAAATAAAATATCAACTATGTATATTTATTTTAAAAAATAAATAACAACTCATGTAAATTATATTTCAATCATAAAAAAACTTAATTATTAAGAAAATATTAAATATCAATAAATTATAATCAAATAATGTATATTTTTTAATTTTTAATGATGATAGACAAATATATATATATATATATATATATATATATATATATATATATATATATATATATATATATATATATATATATATATATATATATATATATATATATATATATATATATATATATATATTTTTGGATAGAAAACTGCATAGGTCTATCTTAGCACCGAATTTTTCGTATATATTATATTATTAAATTTATTTTGTTCGCATTTCATATTAAATAAATATATATAATATTTTTATCTCATTTTATATTTTCTTTCCTAAAAAGACAAAAAAAATATTTACAATATTAGATCACAAAAATTAAATTTGTATTAGACTCTCAATTAATACTCAATAGGACCCTGAGTATTCCTAAATTGGTTTCACAAAGCCATGGTGAAGGAGAATGTATAGTTCAATTTTTTCGTATTTTAAACACAAATGACAAAGGCCTTGTTCGAATTGAGGTTTTTTTAAAATCTAGAGTGAGAAAAAAATAATGATTGATGATGATTTTAAGGAGGTGATGATTATTTTTGATAAAAAGACTTAAAGAGTATTGATATATATAAATTAAATAATAAATGATATTTTAAAATAGAAGGTATTTTGGTATTTTGATTAATGAAATGAGTGTTGTGATTGTTGAGAAGTGATTGATTAAAAAATTGATTTGGATTGAGTTTTTTAAAAAACCCAAAGAGAACAAGCCCAAAGGTTAACCGAAATAAATACAAAATCGATCATCTAAAAATAAAATTACATTTGATTATATATCTATAAATTAAACCCTAATTAAAAAAATTCATTTTATGATAATAAAAAAGATGGATCGAGATAGATGTAGACAAGCTAGTCGAGCCTAATGAAAAATATGAACATAGATAGTTGTATCCACGTGTACTGTCTATGGTTGTAAAGTCAACATCATAAACTTTGGACCACAAACAATATGTCTTCAAACCAAAAAAAAAAAAAAAAAAAACAATATCACCCACACGCCATCATCTATATACCATCTATTTTTTTAAGATTTTATTTGATTCTAACTTCACTCATAAAATAAAAATAAAATAAAATGACACATATACATAAAATTTTTTATGAAGCATTACCTACTAATTTGTTTATTTTTATTTTTTTTTGTACAGGTGACATGTCTTAGTGGATATAGACAATGCTTGTATAGGTAATATCGAATTAACCCTCCTCCAATGTTTTTGCGATTTTAAATAAATATATACAAATATTTAAAGAAATAATTTTTTCTTTTATCTTTTGCCCATTTTTTGGAATTATGATGTTTTAGATAAATTTCATTCTACATTTTAAATTTGGATTTAAGTTTCAAAACATACCAATCTCATATCCCAATTTTGAGTTATAACAAAAAAAAAAATTTGTTGGTCCTTAATTTTTATATTTTAGTTTCTTTTCTTCACATGAGTGAAAAGAGTTAATAATGACGAAATTTAACAACCATTTTCTTAATCATATTATCTAAAAATAAACATAATATTTATCATTAGGTCATGAAAAAATGTTGAATTAGCAACTTACTTACTTTTACTTTTACATTGTCGATGGATGACTAGTATTTGAAGTCTTTTGTGAAATATTATTGCGATTTATTGAGTGATGTCCGAATATTCCAGTAATTACGGGAAAGTTTGGATTAATGCGGCTGATATGACAAACCTATATATTTGAGTTATCATTCAAATTATTTTTTGGTGAACCATTTAGTTGGAGAGAAATCGTCGAACTTTTAATGATTATAATCGTCCGATGCATATCATACATAATAATTTTATTATGACACTTTCTGGATATTCATTTAGGAAAGCTAGTAGAGTCTGTTAGGAAGTTAATCGGTCTTCTCGAGGATTTATGAGTTTGATAACTTATTGAGTACCTTTTTTACAATTTATTGTTTTATCGTTGTACGTGTTTAAACATTTTTTTTTTTCATTTTTAATATATATGGACCTTTTTAAAAAAATATTATCATTAAGTACATAAAATGACAATGAAAGCATAACGTCGAAAATTGACGAGTTCAAATATCTTCGCTATTGTTCTTTATCGGCAAGAAATTTAGCAATAAATGATATTTTTCTTGACTATAAGTCTATAACACCCGTTTTTAACTAAAATTTCATTTATTTTTGCTCCCATAACGATAAATAATAAAACCTTTGCAATTGAGTATTGACTAGTGACAATAATTTGTAGGTGTTAGCTTAAGCAAAACATAAGCAAATTATACACTTTCAAATTGATATAATTATTACTTAATTATTTTGTTATTTATTCTATTCAACTTATTTTTTGACATTGAGTTTTATAAATAATATTTAAAGCTATTAACCACTTTTTTTTTTAAATCCAAGCAAGCCTATATATCTTTACTTGCAATTAACAAAAAGGAAAAAACTTTACGTACAATTAAGAAAAAGAAAAAAACATTACGTACAAATTACAATAGAGAGAAGCATAATAGGACAAAAAAATGTCATATCAATTATCAAGCATACAAGATTTTTAAAGATCTAAAAATCTTCTTTTGATAAATAAAATGATTTATTTAATACTTGTATAAGATAAAATACTAAAATTTCATTTTTATTTAATAAAAATAAATTTATTTATTTTAGTTGATGAGTTAAAATAATAGAATTAATAATTAAAATAAAATAAAAAACCCTAGATCAAACAAACTCGAATGAACAACGATAAATCAACTTTCAAAACAAAAACAGGTAGGGCTAATTTGATCACCAAACTTTAGTAGTGGGGACAATCAAGAACTTGTAAACGCAAAATGCTTGTCGGTGTATGATCGATCAAATGCACACCAATATTTTTCATTAACTTCTAGGTTAAATAGTTGTTATTATCAAGCATAATAACTATAATTCTTGAAATAGAGACTAACATAATAGTTTACTAACATAATCAACATGAAATCTCACTTCAATACTATGGTCTTGTTCGGATTGGGGTTTTTGAAAAAACCTGGAGAGGGAAAAAGGTAATGATTGGTGATGATTTTGAGAAAATGATGATTATTTTTGGTAAAAAGACTTAAAGGGTATTGATATGTATGAATAAAATAAAAAATAATAATTTAAAATAGAGGGTATTTTAGTATTTTGGTTAATGAAATGAGTGATGCGATTGTTGAGAAGTGATTGATTGGAAAATTAATTTAGGGTGAGTTTTTTAAAAAACCCAGATAGAACAAGGCCTATGTTTTTAATAATAAAGAAAAATACAAGAACTCAAATTTTGTTATTTATTTATTTATTTGAATAAAAAGCTAATTTATGGATGGATGAATTAAAGATGGAGAGAAATGTATTAATTAGTGGACAGAAGAAAAGAAGGGACCATACATATAAAGAAAAGTGAGGCTATAAATAGAATTAATGTACTTGGTCTATGTGTGGTCGACATTAACTAACAATTAATATTTAGTAATTGAAAGGACATATATATATATATATATTGATAAACATGCATAGTACTATTTCATTTCAATGTTTATAATCTATCATTCTCATCATTTATAACATATGTTACAACCTATGTCGGCCCTAAGAATGCTCTAATCTTATCCTATTTTTTTTTTTCAATTAAATTACATATTTAGATCAATATTTTATAATATATAATAACTTGTTTCGATAGTGTCAAACTCGGAGGATTGGAGAGTGAACCTAAGTCATAAGTCGAGGTATTTTCACTCACTTAGAGAAATAACATAAATGTATTATTATTTTTAAAAGATTAAGATACATAAATGTTGATAATGCTAAACTCCTACATAGATTTGTGGTTGATTGAATGTTTATACAATTTTTTGTTAGTATTTTATGAACAGAGTTGACCCGAGTTTTGGGCTGCCTTAGCCCCCAATAGAAATAAAAGTTTCATTTTTTTTTTTTGTTATTGTCCTAGATTTAGTATTAAAAATTAATTTTTAAAAAAAGTTGTTTTAAATGAGGTTTGTACTCAAACCCAAATAAAATTTTAAGTTATTATCCTGAACCACTAAGTTTACAACATGTGAATGTTAATAAATTCATAAACTTGTTTAAATGTCTTATATATTTTATTAAATGGACTACTTTGAGAATTGGGCTGTCCTAGCTCGAGGGCTTGTTGGGCTTACCTAGGGCCGACCCTGTTTCTGAATTAGATCATATTTTAAATTGTGTGAAGTTAAAAATGAATTGAAAGAATAGTAACTTTATTCATAATCATCTATTTCTTAAAGTTAGAATGGTTTTTCAATTGAGTACGTTAATTATTTTTCTCTATCAGGTGGATATCCCCAGCCTCCCTGAGGTTCTAAGTTCGAGCCCGTCAGACGACAAGTTCTGTACCTGGTTAAATGGTTAAGTGTTTACGGGCTATTTACTTAATCCGCCGGATTAGTCGCACTCCATAGTGTCCTTAATTTAATTTGGTTTGATTATTTCTAATTTAGCCCTCATAAAATTATAAATATCACTTAATGTGTCATCACTTTATATTCATAATAAATACATTTATAAGACATAAATTTAATTTTATATTAGATAACATTATTTTGACTTAGGTAAAAGTCGATTTAAAAGACTTAAATAATATTCATGTTAGTTCTCTTTAATTAAAAAAAAAAAAATCACAATTGCACTATTATTTATTATATTATTAATAATAAATTTCTACCACTTTTTTATTATTAGGGTATCTATCTTCCTTATAAGTTTAGTGGTGTAGATGAATGAGTTCAAATTAATATTAAGAGCAATATTTTATTTTATTTTTTATTTTTTTTTATTTTTTTATAGGTAACCTTATAAAAGTTGACCTTATTATTATTTATTTAAATTGCATCACCATAGGGTTAATCCTTAGTTAGGGTAGACCAATCTCTAAAGCAGCCCATTAGAGTTTTTAAACCTAAAAAGGTCCATGTTTTAATAAAGCTTAGTTTTATTTTTGGTTTTTTATATAAATTATTATTTATGTACAATTAATTAGTTAGATAACTCACAATGTGAGAAACATATAAAAACATTTTTTGTCTATGGGGACTGAGACAACCCAAAGGTCAGGGTCAGCTGTGATGATAAGATAATAAACTTTAAGGAGTGAAGCTCAATACCTTTAAAGAAGGCTCTGATGATAAGATATAAGAAACTTTAAGGAGTAAAAACTCAACACCCTTAAATAAGATCACCCTTAAATAAGATCGAGATCATCCCCAACAAGATGGGCTTGCGACTAGGCGCACCATTGTCAATATAAATTGTGGTTGACAAAAAAGATAGCTAATCAAAATCCTCTCGGATCTCATTAATTTATTATCGAAAGTATTATGTTTCTCTTGTTTGAAGTGATGCACCAAAATTTGGATACCGAAATTAAAATGGAGATATAATGCAATTCAAGCACCCCACATTTTCTTAAAAGATATGAAAATTCCCACTTTCCAAAAAGTTCAAGGCCAGAAGCATGTTATACTCAATCTAAGAGGAAAAAAAACTCAATCCTCAATTTTATTAGATTTATAATGTATAAAATACTTCTATATATGATATTTCTTACTTATTTGTGTGATTTTTTGAAAAAAAGAAAAATATCATGGAAGAGATGGAGATAGGAAAAGGGGGAAGGAATTTTAGTGGACATGCATGGAGAGTAAACTAATGGCTCCATTCACTTGAAGACACCAATTGATACAACTTTTGTTGGTTTATGATCATAAATGGCCATAGCAGGGTACATTGTATTCTAATGGAATGCCTCATCTACTTCTCTTTCATTTATTAATTACTTTTTAACTCCTTTTAAATCATTGTTTTTATTGGGTTAATTTTCCTTGAAATTAAAAGTACCATTTACTAAAATTAATAATACTTATTTTATAAACTAAGCGAGGCAAGTTAAATTTACAAAGGTAAAATAATCACCTTGTTATAAGAACTTCGACTTCAACTAATTTGATTTAGGTTTTTCTGAGTTTTGTTTTTTATTACGTTTATCTGATTAACCACAAAATTATCAGAAAAAACAAGAAAAATAAAGAAAGCGAACAAAGGTGTCAGAAGTTCGTGTGGAGATCTCATCCTTCTCAAGAATGAGAAAAAACAACCGATAACAAAAAGATATATATGCAAAATAAAAAACAAAGACATATTTTCTAGGTACGGACCTAGAATTCGGAGGTGGGGTGAGTTTGATAAAATTTAGGACTTAAATAAATAACCATAAAATTTTGGATAAAACGAGTGATTAAATTAATATAAATTTTACTAATTTTTTAAATAATTAATTAGATAAGCATAACAATGAAATATATTAATTTTTTTTTTAAATAAGGGGTAATATCATTTTTTTTACCGTAAAAAAAATATCATTATTTTTTTTCGGAGTGGGCAACCCTACATAAATCCGCCCCTGATTTTGTCGATCCTAGGTTGACCAATGTTTACCTCGACATGTTCACGGGTAAATGGATAAGTAAGAGCATAGGGAAATCTTTATTGGAGAACTACCTACAAAATTTATTAAATATGTTTCTCTTCAATTTTGAAACTATTCACCTAGACCAAATTATGATATTTAATAAATTATGTACAACAATCAAGCTTATAAAGAAAATATTGAACTAACTAAATTAAATTATTATTATTTTTTTTTAATTTTAAGTTTAAAATATTTTAGAACACTATAAATTAATTTTAAAATGTTAGAAAAATAGTTAAAACTAAAAATTGCACAGGTCACCCATGTCTCCAACTCTCCGAACCGACACTGAGACCTCGGTCATAATAACGTGTACGAAGTTCTTCAATATTTCCATAAAATAGAGGTTTTTTTTTTTTATAGATATTGTACATCCAAACGGGTCTATATAGTACAATGAAAGAAAATATGAGAAGAAATTCAATAATGTACCCATGACCTTATTGAATGCATCCTATCCGTTTTAATTACCTTCTTCTCTAATTTTTTTTCTTATATTTTGTGTTATTATCATTTTACAGTGCTTTTTTATATTGCAATTCGATTCCAAATTAGAGTTTGTTTGATATTTTTTTTTTAATTTTACCCAAAATCAAATAATTTCCCTTTTTCACATAATTGATCAGATATCACATTTTATCCATTTAAATACGAAAATATCATTTCTTTAATATATTCTTTCATCTATTTGAAAGGATAAAATGGTAAATAAGTCAAACAAAGATTTTATCCAAAACCTAGATAAAATAAAATAAAACTCCAAAATCAAACAAGCTCCGAGAAAAGAAAAAAAGGCATACAAAAAATAAGAAGGACGTTAGAATAACCATCCATGGTCGTTATCTTTATAATTAGGATATATTTTTTTTATTGAAAATCGAACATTAGATTTAACGTGTTTTAATTAGTGTATTTTTTTAATGTAATTGTAATTTGAGAACTTAAAAAAGATTTGAAAGGTTAATAAAAGTTAGGATTAACGACAACAAGATGTGAATATACTCAAGTCCTGAGTTTGAGTCTGTCATGAAAAAGTTATGTGTCTGATTAATGGTTAAGTGTTTATTTGAACTTCAAAGGAGAAACCGAAATTGAATTTTCTTAAAAAAAAAGTAAAATAAAATAAAAAATTAATCCTTGACTTTCAACGAATCTGAAAAAGTGAACAGCTTTAGGTACTATGAATTCGGAAAAAGGTATCCATCCATAATTCCATATGCATTCAATTCTATCTCATGAGTACTCATGCATCTAGACAGAGGGAGTGTGTGTGCATCCTCCCAAGACCCATCCTACAAACCCTAATCCCATTTTCCAACATAAATTAATATGCATCATGAGTGCCATAGATATATAGAGGAAATTGTTTAAAAAATGACAATAAAAAAATGTAACCTTTAGATCATGTTGTTATCTATATAAGAATATATAAAAGATCATAGGATCAAGACAAAGACATTTAGTTTTATATCAAACTAGGTTCTTTTATGGTCTTAATGCCTCTTATATATCATATTGTAGAACAAAAAAAAATATCGCCCTACAACAATGTATCTCAGTGAGACTAAACACAAATAAATAAGAAGCTACCTTGATCTAAACTTTTTGAAAGATCCACGATAAATCAAACAAACGACCCTAATATCTTGAGCGATATAGTCTACTAGATAATAACCGGGTTAAACTAATTTATTCTTAATTTTTTATTTTTTATTTTTTATCTTCAATTAGTTGTTTTATTTTATGTTGATTTAACTTATGGCTACACATGCCACTATTTAGTCAGTGTGGCTTTTCATGATTGTCATTGATTGAATGAAAAGTTTTGGCTTTTCAAACAAATGACTTTTTTTCTTCTAATCAAAAATAACTCTGATTTAATCTAAAAAGATGTATTTATATAGATATGGCAATAATTTGATATATATGGTTTTGAAGAGAGAAACATGGAATGTTATGGTCTCATTTTCACTATTTACATGCATCTTTGTTTATGTATCGAGGTTCATGTTATCGATAAGTTTAAAAACTTATTATAATTATGATCTCACGCATTCTACATTGACGTTGAAAAATTGGATGTATACATTCTTCGAACTAGGGAAAGATGTCAATGTTTAAATCGAGTTCCATTTTAGTTCGAGATTTTACTTATTGTTTGTAGTAAATTAAAGAGATAAGCCAACAAAATTCTTAGAATGGGACTCTTAATAACCTAAACATGCTATTGAAGTTCTAAAAAATAAATTTATAATAGTTAAAATAAAGTTCGACAAATAAAAACAAAGAGCATGTAAAATAGTCAACATTGACGGTACACAATATAAAATAAAAATGAAATTATTTAATATTGTTCCTCCTCCATCTATCTATATTTTAATAAAGTTTTATCTAAAAAAAAATGATTTAAGTAGTCAACATGCGATTCGTTACACATTTAATATTGAGCTTCAAATTGATTTTTATGTAGAATATTTGATTTAACGATTTGATTTGATTTTACTTTTAGATTTTATGCCAATTAAGATTTGAGAATTTTTTTCATATTTTCTATAACAATTAAACTACAACCATTAATACTATGAGGACTATAATGAAAGTCACCCCTTTAAGTCTATCTCCTTTTTTTGTCACATATTCTTAATACTTTCTTATATTGAAAAAAAAAATTGACTAGCTCCTAACAAATCTCATACTTTATTATATTTGAACTTTCAAATTGAGAAGGAAGTCTTTACTTAATATATAATTCACACTTTTTTTTTTTTTATCAAACATCCTTTTATTAATAAACTAAAATATTATATTTTCTATCACCAACCTATAAAGTATCAACTAGGTTTTTTTTCTTTCTATTTCTTAACCACTAGCTAGGTTTGTTACATGGTGATTTACATGTTAAAGAGTAATTCAATATATCTATAATTTTTCTAAGAAAATAGTATATATAAAGAAAAACAAATTAAGATAATAGTTAACTTCCTTGCATGATCGATTATACTTACATATTTCACTTTCTTAAGGAAAAACTTCACTAAAACACGAAAAATTGGAAACACGAAAGTCCCGATAACATATCCTTAATACTTATTTCCCCCATTAACCTAGTTATTAAACATATATCATAATTATTAACTATATTTATATTATTTTTCTAGTTAACACATAACATCCTTGAGAAGCTTATACCTCCGAGTTGCTGGCCTCGGAGATGGTGACGGTGACGCTTGATCCTTACTCCTTTGCTCGCCATTTCCTTGATTGTTTATTTGCTTTACCATCTTTTTATCGACTTGACCCGATTTCTTAGACGATGAACCAACCCTACAATGCCTTGACGATGAAGTCGGAGATTGCGAAGAGCTCTTACTTTGCTCGCTTTGACACCAATCACACAATTCAATTGGCTCCGCAGCTTCACTATAATAATTGCTACAATATCTACATATATATATATATATTAAGACGAATCTATTATTTAATTATAATCTTAAATTAATTAATAAACTATATAGTATGAAATATTATAAAGTCTTAATAACTAGGTCAGCAAATTAGCATGCTTTGGAAAGAAGGTTTTATATATTAAAATAAAATACTAAATAATGACCTTAACTTACCATAACTTCAATATTTTTTCCTTTTTCTTTTTCCCAATTTAAAAGGCATATGATCATGGAATTTCCACTAGCTTGATTTGTACATAAATAATATTTTTTTCCTTTCCAAACTCTGTTTTCAAAAAAGACAAGTTACCTCAAAATACCCATTAAACATATCAAGTTTGATTCCTACTAAGAATGTCATCACTTGAGTTAGAAGGAACCTAATTCTTATCACTAAAAACGTCTAGTCGGGTCTAACAAATAATTTCCTAAAATTAAAAAAAAAAAAAAATAAGGATCAAGATAATAAGAACATTCAAATCATATTAATGCCTTTTCTATTAACTTATTTTATAGTTTTTGATGATTTTGTTGATTTTTAAGGTTTGTATTTCACATGTTTAACAACTCATATTAAACCTTAAAGTCTTTGTTTTTCCTATGAAAAGAAAGATCTAGAGAGGGAGAGAGAGAAAACGTACGAGTGTTGAAAACGGTTGCGACAGAAAGTACATCGGAAAAGTTTTTCCGGGAAGCCAACATCGCCGCACATACAACAAACGGTCGGAATATCCATCATCTTTAAACACAAGAGAGATCTAGAGAGAGAAAGTTAGAGAGAGAGAGGAAGAAATAAACACAGGGAAATATTAAAAGGAAGAAGATGAAGTTTTTTTAATTATATATGTGATGATATTTTGTTGAGTCGGTGTTTATATGAAAAATAATCTCTTGGTTCATATATAAAGAAAGAGCGTGTCAATCTATATCATCAATTAATTAGGTTTTGTTTGATTCACTTATAATTCCTTCTTTTATTAACAAGATTTAAAGATCAAAATTTCAACATATTCTATGAGATTTTATAAATAAAAAAAATTAAGAAATAGGTTTTAAAAATTTTAATTTATTAAATTACTATATTGCCCTCTCATATAATGTAAGCGTATTTTAGTCGATAAATAAGGTCTTATTCGGATTCAAATTATTTAAAAAATTAATGATTGACGACAAGGGTATTATTAATATATAATTATAAAATAAATATTATTTTAATATTTTGGTTAATGAGTTAAGTTATATAATGGATAGTTAATAGAAAATGATGTTTTTTTTGTTATTCAAATAGTTTAAACCAAAGAAAGCCTGAGATGAATGATAATGATGTGATAGAGAAAATATTTATAAAAAATGAAATAAAATCCAAATAATTTTAAAAAACTCAAATCAAATGGGCTCTAAAATGAATAAAATAGTACTTAATAAAAAATATATATGTATATTTAAAGCTAGACCATAGGATGGAGAGAGAAATAGAGAAATAATAATATTAATATGTGAACCTTAAGAATGGAGAAGAAGGGGAAATGACGGTTTAGTCCCTATTGGAAAATTGTGCTTTATTTTCATGTGAAACCTGTTTATTTTCTTTTCATAATTTCCGTATTTGTTTAAATCATATTTCGATTTTTGGTAAATAAATATTAAAGTTTGTATCTACGTCTATCTATTCTCTACGCATTAATAACACATCATTGTCATAATAAATTAATAAGAAGAAAAATATGTCGATTATTAATAATAATATATTCTTATGTGGTATTTTAAGAGCTGGTTTGATCTTAATTTGTATGGTTTTATGGGATTTTGTCTTAAATCTTTTAAATAATAATAATATAAGTTATTTGAATTTTCAACTTTTTAATTATTAAAATATATATATATATATATATATATATATATATATATATATTTACCATTTAAATTTAATAAGAATAAATCTAACTATATTTTAGTTAATGAGATAAATGATTTGATGATTAAAATTATAATGACGTGAGAAATTAATGTGTTTACTCCACGACTCCATTATTATAACGATCTAATGGATATTTTCTAAAAAAACTGACGAAAACGGTCGATGAGAGCTCATTGATCTTTTTTAAGTTTGTTAATGCTAAATTTTATATTATGTTTGTTCGTCGGTGAATAATTTTAATTATGTTTTCATTTTTGCTCACAAATCATTAATCTCATTGTGTTTCGGATATATTTGATAACAAACTGAACATTCGTGTTTTTGTATTATCGTTATGTTTAAACGAAAATTTTATATCACAATTTATTAAAAAAAAGAAAATAAAAAAAAAGGCAACAGTAGAGTGATATGGAAGTAAATTTTTTTAAAAAATGAATAAAATCTTAAAAAATTCCCAAAAAATCTTAAAGAATCCCAAAAAAAAATCCATATCAAGCTTGTTATTTCTTTAGCAATTTTTATTTGCAAATAAATTAAACTGGTGAGATTTGATTAAACATGTGAAATAATATATATAAAGAAACTATATACAGAAAAATATTATAAATGCAATAATTAAGAAACACAAATAAACTCATTCAATTAGACCACACCTTAAAACATTCATCATTAAAGTTTGAAATATAATTTTATTCTAAAAAATTCTAGAATTATGATTCATTCAAATCATAATCCATCAAGCACTTTAGAGTTATTTTTACTACTTTCTTATATTTGTATTTAATATAAATAATAGTCTTATATTAAATCAATATAAAAATTCTATATTATTACCTAGTTGTATATATATCATTGATCAATACTCATCTTGGGAAAAGTAGAACTTATTAATTAATTTATAGTTTTAGTTTGGTTTCATTTGTCTTAAAGACTTAATTACTTCATTTAATACACCATTTGTTATATTTGACCCTAATTTTGTGTTTAAACATTTTAATAATTCTAAGTAAAAACATATTTTAGTATAGATTTAAATAATTTGATTATGTCCAGCACATTAACTTTGGGTTATGGAGTCATTAGGTAAGTTTATCGCTCAAAGAAATAATGAATGAATATCGATCTTCCATAATCGAATGACATTTCCTCTTAACTACATTATCGAATCTACAACATGGTTTAAACATTGGTCATTTTTTAATTATGAATTAATTATGAAATTGATTATAAAATAATCCTTCTTTTAAAAATGTATACTTTGGTCTAGTTACCAAAATACCCTTTAACACAACTTCTCAAGTACAATTAATCTTAAAATAATAATAGAATTAATGAAGGGTATTTAATTAGTATACATCAAGTTTATATTCGATCTTGCTGGATGGGTTTGAATAACTAGTTAAAATAATATTTTGTTACAAATATTGTTAATAGTAGCTCAATGATTTGTTCTAAAAACAAGTTTATTTAAATTTATTGTGTTTCATTTTCATAATTAACCTATGACCATATAATAGGATTAATTCTAAAAAAAAGACGCACGTGTATTGCAACTATTAATCAAATCATGTCATTAGGAAAATACACTAATTCATATGATTCGGTTGCAATAAATAGAATAATTTTCTAATCATTCTTAATTTATTTTTTTTGAGTTGTCTCTGGTTAATCTGGTCTATTTCATATAGGCTCGAAGTGTTTGTCCCTAGGCTCCTCGATGTGTTTGTCTCTAAGTCGATCATGTCGTTGTCTAACGTTTTTGTTTTTGTTTTTCTTATTATTTTATTTTTTGTATTTTAACTTTTTCATGTTTTATTTCGTTATGCTTAAATGAATATATATATATATTTTTATAAAAACACTAAATTTCCATTATATTGGGATTTCTATTAATCTCAACAATAGTGCAAAAGCAGTGGGTGAATTTTGTGGAATCAAACTATGCTTGCAAAACTAATATAATTGAAATAATACCCTGATAAATTAACCCATCAAACTAGTTCATTGATGTATTATTTAAAATATTTAAAGTCTAAATTTCCAATCACACTAATAAACCATGTAAAAAAATTTAAATTATTATTTTATAACTATAACTAATGATCATTTTATTATTATATATGATGGTATTTCCTGTCTTTTAGAGCAATTTTATTTAATTCTTCCTTCTACTCTAAGTTCTTATATTCCAAAATTAACTTATAAATTACCAGATTTGGTGAGTTGGTTTAGACAATGACAATTATTATATATTCAATTTAAGAAATTATCATAACCCAAACCGGTAAAGACTTCTACTTGAATTTATGACGTTTTTAGAAAATCGAATTTGATATTTTTCTCAAAAATTTATCATTTAAGCAAACTTAATCTGTTGCAAAGTATGAAATATTATTGTAAGAATGAATTTTAAATATTATTTTAGAGATATTATATCATAATATTTCCATTATAATTAGATAAGGTTTATCTTGACTTCTATTTTAGTTAATATTATAATTTTAAATTGGGTAAAATATATATATCTTGATGACAAATTGGGATGGGCCCTCCATTTACTTCAATGGTCCATTATGTCACATTTGTTATGTTATAATATATATTTTTATTTCAATAAATTGAGTACTCCATCATTTTGCTTACATTGTTCAAAATTTTCCACTTGTAAAGAATCAAGATCCACAACATTATGGTCAATGGTTATCATTTCTTTTTAAATATTTTCACATATATAAAACCTACCCACACTAGCCATAAATGAGAATTTTATTTTATTAAAAAATTTATCTATGAAACTAAATATCTCGAGTTTGATTATAACCTATGAACTCCCAAAATATGGGATTGTACGTGCTAACTTATATTAGAGAATAAATTTTATTTTTTTATAAAAAATAGTTATACCAAAAAAACTACATTAATTTTAATAATTAAAATTTCAAATTATTTAACTATATATTTTTAATTCATATAAATAAATGTAAAAAATCTAGCTTAATTATGGATGTTAGGAATGAGTTAATTTAGTTATCTATAAATTATATAGACAACTTTAATCCAAAAAAATAGTATAGCAAATTATTTCCCTTAAAATGTTTCTATAAATTTTAATTTTAGATATTTGCTTTGATTTATTTAATATTTTTTCGTACATTAAAATTATGAATTCGAAATTTTAAAATTTATTATTCAATTGTAACACTTAATTTTTTTTTTTATTATTAAATCACCTTAGAAGAGGAGTGGATCAAACCTACCTCGAAAAAAGAAATTTATACACTTAAAAATGTAACATAAATCCTCTAATTTATACACTTAAAAATACACCAAATACTACGTTAATCTACACGTTTATTCATAATTTTCTCAAGAGAATTTAAAGTCGACCCAAATATTTTTTAAGTAGACGAGTCTTGCCTTAGAGTACTATGGACATATTATCACTATATCTCTAAACAAACAAACAAAAACAAATCTCATATAATTGTTATATTCATATTAAAGTTCAACATCAATTTTAAATTGATTACTTCATTTTAAAAAAATGACATTAATTTTACTCATTATCAAATCAACTTATAAATTTAAAATTTAGATATTTCTATTTAGTTTATTTACATTTTTTATACACTTAAATCATCAATTCAACACTTCAAATTCAACATTTAATTAAACACTTATTTTACTTTGTATCATACTCATCTTTAGACTTAAAATACTATAGCTTTCTCTAGAGGTTGAATGACTATAAAATAAGTGTATTTAAGCCATTAACATAAGATAATGTACAAGATAACTTAATCCTAATAAGCTTAAAATGATAACATGGGAATTCTTTTATCTTAACCAAAAAGAAAGGAAGGGTTTAAATTATTTATAATTGGCAATTTGGCATGTGTATCTAACTTGTAAGGTAGATAACTAACATAAGTACATAACTACCATTATTGTCCAACCATCATTTTGCTATATTCAAGTATAAGCATGTTTATAACATGTTTTTATTTTAAGTGTCATTTATTATTTTCACTAAAAATATTTTAATTAAGACAATGTTACATAGAGAGGTGGGTTGTTATACTTTTCGTTTTATAATAATATAACACATTTAGAAATACTAATTAAATATATAATTATATTTTATTTTATTTTATGTTATTATCTCATTTAAATCAATATTCAAAATAATACTTAAAAAGAAAATATTTTCGAACAACTTTATCGACATTTATTCGTTCAAACTTAAACATAGATCCGACTCGAGAAAATATTTTTAAATAAGCTATTTGGGTCAAATTAGACACTTAGATTATGGACCTCAAAAGTCCATAAACTAGCCATTACTGTTTTTGTTATATTTTCCATTTTCTATTATGGACTCATATGTTCACTTTGTGGGCTGCTTTCATTTTGGTTTAGATTTTAATACATTTTCAATATTCTGGTTTGCTAGATTTAAAATGTCATTTGGACCTATTTAGAAACTGTTCTTTATTTATTTAATATTCAATTTAAATTAAACAAAAAAACTGATTTTGGAATTTAAAAATGTGAACAAATTTATTTATCTTCTTTTACAAAAATTTGCACCCTTTTAATCTTTATATATTTCCAATTTTATTGATGTTTCCAAAGAGAAATGGTCCAAGTATATTACTAGTTTTATAGTATATAAATAAAAATATCTTTATTATTATGTAATTTAAAAAAAAAAAAAAAATTCTCATGTCATAATATGTCGATTTACTTAAAAGATTTTATTATTTTTAATATAATGAATCATTTTTAAATAGATTAAATTAAATTTTTTTATTCCAATGGTTCAATTAATTCATATTTTTAATATAATATAATTTATTAAAAAAATAGAGAATGCTATAATAGTATTTTACAGCCATATTTTATTATAAATTTTGTACACTATATATTAAATATGAATTGATCATTTTTATATTATTACTTTAAAATTTGTAACTTCTGAATTTTAGGATTCACACTAACTTAATAAAATTTAAAAAATATATAATTATATTACATATGTAAGCTATTAAGTACTTTTGATATGTGATTTTATTAGATTATCAAAAACAAATTATTATCTAAAAGATTATTTTATTGGAGCATCTCTTTAATATGGCTTCCATTTTTTAATAATAATAATAATAATAATAATAATAATAATAATAATAATAATAGGAGAATAGTTGGCATGTGATCTCACCAATGAGTGCACGTGCATATCCGCATTATAGTACGGCCTCACGTGGCTTCACTCCGAAGTCCTATGACAAATTAACAAATGAGTCATTCATTTTACAATTTTATTTTATTTTTAACCATTATTAATTAAAAGCATTTTAAAAAATTCCCAAATAAAATAATTTTAATGCTAATAATTTTAATTAAGAGATTAAATATCTCGTATATTCAATTATAAATAAAAAAACATTTATTTTAAATTAAAATTAGAAGATTTATAACTATAAACTTTGATAATTTAGATATTGTAAATATATCTCTCCATTTTTTTCTTATAAATTACTATACTAATTGTTATTTTTATCTTTTCACTTCATGTTTTCAATAATGTTTTGAGATATTTTTATTTTCAAATTAAAATAATGTAGTGAACTTAAATGGAGCTAAAAATCAATTAGTATCTCAATTAAGATTACAGCATGTCTCAAAATTGTGAAAGTAAAAATATCCCTATATTAGTTGTTCAAGAGTGATTAGCTTAGTAAACTATATATATCCAACTATGGTCTTATTTTCACAATCTACAAATAACCCAACATTAAACAAGCTCTTAAAATAACCCGATCCTCAATACCGCTAACCTATACAATAATCTTAGAACAATGAAACTAACACGACAATTCAGTCGCGCCTTAGAAGGGAACCGGAGAAAATTGTCTAGCTCACCTCAACTTAGGCCGAGTATTATTTTTATTATTATTTAATGTGTTTTCTAAGTAAGGATATGTGGGCCACTTTGATAGAAAAAAGACATAAAAGACTAAAATGTTATGAATTTGATTATTACCGGAAGCATTTTGAATGAAATCGGAGAGTAATGAAAGTGAGGGTGTCATGTTAGCTCTTTTTATATTAAAAAATATATATTTAAGATGAAATCAAACAAAAAAAAAATATATATATATATATTCTTTATCTATCACTATTACTATTAATAATGTCATGTGATTGGGTAAGATATAAAATATAACAATCCCAATACAGAATAGAGGTAGTAAAAAAAGAAAGGCACAAATCTTGAATAACCCAAAATCATTCACATGGCAAAGCACGTGACGTGCTCTTACTTTGGGATCATAAAAGCCCCCCTATATCCCTCTCCCCATCATGTGCCTCCATCATGCCCTTAATTTCTCTCTCATCTTCTTGTTTTTGAATAATATATTTATCTGCCAAAGTACCCTTGTCTTTATTATATTGCTAAATTAATACAAATTCAATGGGAGATGCTATCTCCGAGGATTCAATTTTAGGGTCTCATTAAAATATAATTACAACCCTTTAATCCAATTCAATTCTATACAATTTTATTAAAATATTTGTTTATCTTCTAGCCTAATAGGAAGAGTTGATACCTTATGTCCTAGTTTACCTGAGGTCTTAGTTTCGAGTCCGTTAGACGACAAATTTTGTTCATCATCTGATTAAATTAGTTGAGTAAATTTACGGACTATTTGCTTAACCCGTGAGAATTAATCGTTCTGAATGAAAAACGGAATCGAGAGTTCTCACTTTTTTTTTTTACTAAAATGAGAAAGGAAATTCCCAAATGGGTTCAAAAAATTTATCTTATATGGTAAAACTCAATATATTTTTTTTTATTGTTATTAGGAAATTATGCTCTCCTTTTTTGAGTTCAAAGAAAAAAATTCTAAAAGGAATAGTTACAATGACATTTTATTTAAATCAAAGTATTTTTAGTAAAATATTATTATTTTGTGCAAGATTTTTATAAATTAAATTACATAATATGATTTTATGTTGAATCAAACTTGAGTTTGAAGAAAACCAAAAATTATCTTATATATATTTGAATCAAAAACCAAACTTGTAAGTAAAAAGTAACTGGAACATTATATTTGATATTATATAATAAAATAATTCTCGAATTTTACAAAATTTATAATATCCTCAGTCTTACTGAGGTTCTGGGTTTGAACCTGTTAGGCGACAAATTCTGTCTCTATTAAATGTTTAAGTGTGTTTGCGAGTTATGTGTTTAACTCACGGGGTGATTGGTCACACTAACTGACCCAACGTTTTAAAAAAAAATAAAAAATAATTATAAATTATTTTGTTTTTTTATAGTCTCTTTATCAGACTTGGTGTAACTTTAAAGATAAAAGAGGTGGGATTCTTATCAACTTGTTGGCTTGGACCACTTTGAGAAATCATTTAGGGTTAGTAAGTTGAGTTGGCAGGTTAAAAGTGCCATTACCATCTTTACATTATTTAATAATTAATTATTTTATTATTTTATTTGCTTAAGTGTATCAACTTACCCACTCATAATAATTTCATTTTCATGGAAAGTAACTAAATTGAAGTAGAAATTGATTCCACTAGTAATAATTTCATTTTTCAAAGGAAAGTAACTAAATTTAAGTAGAAATTGTTGATGTATGATGGTAGAATATTGTACTATTGACTATTGTTATCATGGTCTCATTTATAGAAATATATACTTTTTTTTTATTTTGCATAGAAGTATTAATAAACATATAAAATTATTTGTATTTCAACTTGCTTTTGTAAAATTGTTAGTACTCAAAATTTACATTAATTGATATAAACTATAATATGAAAAGTTCAGATAAGGGTTAAACTTTTTTTTGAGCTCTTTGTGTGCTATAGATAATTTATGTGATTACAAGTTTTTTTTTGTGTGATTATTGATGTTTTTGATTTCTTAGGTTTATTGAGTATATTTTGAATAGTTTGTGAAAACATTATCATATCTTGAATAGAACAATTTCTTGATGGGTTTTTAATTTTTATCATCAAGTTATGATTTAATAGTTTAATGAAATGTATTTATCCTTTAATTTTTTAATAAAATTAGTTATAATATTTTTTAATATTAAAAAAAGTAACATAACATCCCACGATCATACATTTCTTTTATTTAACTCATTTTTAAGTGTGAATTGGACTCGTGACATTTTGATATCTTAGAACCTTCTTAACAATTGAGTTACTTTATCGAAATAAAGTTAGCTATAACTTATAATTCAAAAACAAATTTCCACTTAAAAATAAGGTTTAGAAAAGGGTAATGAGGTAAGAAATAATTAGAGGGAATATAAAATAAGATTACCTTTGTTAGTATTAAGTACTAAGTACTAAGTAACTTTAAAGGTGTTTTAAAGGAATAAAGGACAAAGGAATCCCCAACTTCAGCTAAGATGTAAAGTAAGCATCTAAGCTTTAGAAAATACAAAGTAACCCAAATACTCCTCAATTTGAAATTTTCATCCTTAAAGAAAAATAGAGTTTAAAATATTTATTATCTCAATTCAATTCGATTATATATATATATGTATAATAATAAGTGATTGAATGAATAAGTATAGTTAAGACGACCCGGTCTATAAACCTGTGACGCGAAGGTGTTTTTCACCCCTTCTCTCACATAAGGGCGGTCGAGGCACTCTGAGACCTCTGTCTTTATGGCCGAGACAGGCGATAAGAAGAATCCGACGGGCTGGTTGAGAAGTAGTGATTAACGAAGAAAAGAATGGCTGAAAGATAGATGATACTATTTGATCAGGACGAATAAGTGGCCGTGAAGCATACTTCGGAAGAGATTGACTCTTCCCCAAGTCAGTTCAGTCACCAAGGGGAGGGCCCGCAAGTTTGAGGTATCTAATCGAAAAATATATTTATTTTTTATTTAACTTATATGTTACATTGAAAACATAATATATTTAAGTTGGTTAAATATTTCAATATTTTATTTAAACATAATTAATGAGATATTTTATTAATTAAATAGTTCATGAAGACTTATTTGTATATTTAACAAAAGTTCAAGGGCATTTTTTAAAAAAATTTCCTTCATAAGTGGTAACAACATCTAACATTGAATAATGGAAAAGGCACTTGGGCACCACTATAGTGATAGTTTGGTAGTAGTCTTCATCATAATATATTCGTTTTTGACATTTAGCTTATTTATTATTTAAAAAAAATATGTATTAATTTAAATTATGTGAAAGGTCATTTTAACATTATTTCATAAATATAATTTTATTTTAAGTTATTTTTGAATTTTAAGAAACTAACACGATTCTAATAGTAATTAACCCACTACCATTTATTAAAATATTTGTAGTGAAAATCTAACCAAAATACTTTTATTAAACAATGCTGTTACAACTTAAACTAATTTAGTAAGTTTATTTATTTGACTCTATTTCTTCATATGTTCTTAATACTTCTTATAATAAAAATGAAATGATACATTTTACATTTTATCACATTCAAACACAAACCCAAGCTCTATACTAAGAGGATAGGTATATTTATTATACAATTATCATTGGTTAAATTATCAAAATGGGACTCCTTACATAGAGGCGATTGAAATTTCAGACATTTTTTTTAAAATCTAACGATATAGATTATTATTGTTAATATTATATACTTTTTATTTACGTAAAATTTATAAATAATTAATCAAAACCCTCAAATTCAGTGAAATTTTGGTAGTTAAATTATTGAAAAATTATTTATTTATTTATAAATATCACGTAACAAATATGTTAATGTCATTTGAAACTATTAAGTTCGTTTTGTATAACTTTAACATCAAAGAGTTTCAAATTGTAAAATTTAAAATAAATTCAAAATCTAATAAGTAGCCTCAATTTTACCATTGGGTCAATCATGATATGTACCAACAAAGTATTGTAGTATCCTTGATCAAACGGAAGCTAATAAGTAATTATGAATAAAGAGATCTCTCATTAATAAAGGATTAATTAACTCACAATCATAGAAAATTTAATAACCATATGAAGATTTTACAGGATTCAATTCGCAATCATAAATACATTAATGGAGAAATCCAAATAAACTTTTGAAGTAAACATTTGTTACCAAACCTCTTAACCGAATTGATGCGTTAATATGGAGATATACGAACTACTTTTGTGTTAGTTTTCTTTTATTATTAAAACTTATATATTGCATTTTTGTAACAAATTAATAACTTTATTTATTAATTAAAATACTAAAATATTTATATTTTATTTTATTTAAAAACAAAATAATTTTATATTTAATCTATTGAAACCCAAATAACATAAATTTTATAAAAGATCTTTTCTAAAATATTCAATAAAAATCTCAAATAACCCAACATCAAATAAGCTTTAAGAAGACAAAAGAAAACATGTTAGCTTGACTTATTTGACTTCACTACAAAAGAAAAGGGAAAAAAATGTTGCATTAGTTGGCCTTACTTGTAAAAGCATCATCTACAATCATAATGAAACAAAACCATATTTAGGTTAAATGGATTAACTCAAGCTTGACCCCTAATAATGATCTTGAGAATTAGACATGTGGTTAATAAAAACATCTTCTTTTAACCGAATCAAAGGAAGTGCACACAAAACATTTAATCAATGGTATCTAAATAAACTATTTAGAGAAGAATAATGTTAGCAATATATGATCGAAAAAAGATAGTGGAGTCACTTCAAATAGAGCACTATAATAAAGGCTAGCATATTTCCTTTCTTCCCTTCATAAAATATCAAATAACACATGTTGTATCGACCAATGTATTTTTCGAAAAAACTTGTAAAAAGATATCTGAAAAATAACCATATCAAATTATCTCTGTGTCACTTGTGGCTTGGCTTAGAACTCAAAAGATTAACTTTTATTCAAGATGTATATTACTCTAGTTGGTTACATATCAATTAAGGTTAATACTATTCTAACAAATTACAAACCCTAGATTATGGTTTATTACTTCATTTGTTGAATGTGTTTTTGGCACGTTATTTTCGAGGACGGACTAACTCATAAACTAACAACCTAATTCGTGTATACTTAAATAACGGGTCATCGTGTTGCGAAAACTTAATAATTAACGAAGTATTATTTATTATATATAGATTGATGAATCCATATTTTACATGTTACTCCATTACTTTCTAAATCAAATAAAGATATAATTAATTTGAATAGATAAAATTAAATGATGTTCATTAATTGTTTCATATAATCTCACTTCACTCCGATTAAGAGAGGTAATGATGATGTGGAACTGTCCACGCTGGCAATAGCCTTTTTAAGGAATGGACACGTCAGACAATTATCCTCCATTGTTAGTACCTTTTAGTCATGTCCAAAAGGCCACTGTACGAATTGTACTTTTGTGAATTTAGCACCCCCCACCTATATTATTAGTGTCCCTACCACTATTTTAATATTTTTTATTTAATTAAAAATAATTAAAACATTAGAAAATTAATAATTATAAATAAAATGATATATAGAAAACATATAATTGTTTTTTATGTTTGTCAAAAACTAATTACATTTTAAGTCTATATAGTTGGTTCATTAAATATAAAAGTTATCTAGATTATGATGTAAAAATTAATTTGGGATATTATTGAAATAAAACATTTTTTAATTTAAATTTTGATAATTTAAAAACTGAGCTAGGTTGTGATTAGAATTAAGATTGTACAAAATAATAGACCCAAATAAGTTTTCCATGTTTTTTTTTTTCAAAATCAGATGGTTTTTTTTAAGAAAGTTAATACTATCATTTTAATTTAAAATATTTTTAGTAAGAGTAAAATAATAATAATAATAATAAAATTATAAATTATTTAATTGATTACTTTGAGACATGTTTTTTGATGGAATACCAAAAGAGAAAAAAGGACCACTTGATAAGAATGAAAACAAGGTGTAATCATCAAAATGGAATATTAGTAAAGATGAAGTATTGTACAATGTTGGATGAATAATTTAGTATTTTGAAGATTATAAATATTTTTACTTACCCATCAAATAATTTTGTGGTAAGAATTGACTTAAAAGATCAAATAATTACATGTTTAATTTTAACCGAAAACGCTTTAAATGAAAGTTATGGACCATGAAGGTGGGATGTCATACTAGTTTTCATTAATTCATAAAAAAAATTATTTAAGATATAAAAATCCAAATAATCTTATAAAAGTGATTTAAGATATCTACTAATAACATTATCGAGTGAAATAATCTTATATAAGAAAATTAAAAATTTGAGATTCAATTAATAGTACTATGAAAGACACAAATGGATTAAAGTGAAGTTATAACTTGGTTATTATAATTTTAAGAAAGAATTTTTTTTTATTGAGATAACTTAAATCATAAAGTGATTTTTTTAATGATGTAAAAGTAATGGTTTCGACTCTCACTTAAAATACTTTTAAGTTAAAAAGTTAAATGGGCGAACGAACCATTAGAGTTTATCTTTTCAAAAATAAAATAGTATTTAACATAAAATAGTGTTTAGTGTTGCTAAATAATTATTTAATATAAATGTGATGTAAATAAAATTTTGTATTTTTTTTCTCAAAAACAAATAAATAAAGTGAGAAAATATAAAAATAATTTAATAATATTATTAAGAAATTTCTATTTTATTTATTAAATCAATCTTTCTCTTTCTTTTAGACTGACAGCTGGAGACAGCTATTATCTTAATTTTCTTTTTACTTTATTTTTTTCTCAATCACATGAACGGATGGATGTAACTGTACTCATTTATGATAAATCTAATCTTGACCGTTAATCTATGTGGTCCCCACCGCCTTCTGATTTAGTTACTAATTAATTAACTAATTAATATTATCATGTGATTAACCTATGTTAATTAATCTTATGCCCAGATCAATTTTTTTTTTAATTCAGAAAATGTAAAAAATTAAGAAAATAAAAGATATATAAATAATCAATTAAGGGTGTCGGTGGGGACTCTCTTTCTTGTCTAGTGGCAAAATTTCAATGTAGACTTCCCCCACCTCTGACCTATCCAAAATAAATAAATAATTAGGCTATAGTTTAATTAATAAAAAGAAGTAATTTTTTTTTAACGAGGGTGAATCTCACTCATTTTTGTGGGTTAAACACATTATTTATAAATATATAATCAATTTAACTAGACGAACAAAACTTATCGTCTCACGAGCTTGAATCCATGACCTGAGAGATGCCACGTAAGGATGACAGTTATAATTCGTCCCGCAGGTTCTGATCTGAATTGCCCTATAGACATTTTTTATGTTATTGGTCTCGATCTCACACTAAATACTAATCAACACTATTAATATATATCATTACCAATATATTTATTTATTTTTATATTTTATAAAAAAAATAAGTTTTTTCATAATAATACAAATATTCGTATAAAAAAAATCATTTTTATTCTATGAAATCGGAAGGAACAAAAAGATGATAATAAAAACAAATTCTCAAAAGTAAAATGAATGGTAAACGCATTTTTCACCCATGGTCATCTTTAGGTGCTAGGAATATTCATCTATTTTTACCGTTAAAAAGTAATATTTAGTTGAGGGACATAATTTAAGAGAAAAATTGCAAATTTCTCATTGTTATGATTTCACACTTAAAATATAAATGTAAAAGTGTCAATAATTTGTAATGAAATGATAAACATGACCCCATTATTGCTACTTTTAGAAACAGTTATATGGACTTTTTTGAGCTTCTTTAGATGGAAAAAATATATACACTGAAAAACAAAATTATCAAAATAAAAACCAACTAAATAAAAATAAATAGAGTATAAGAATTAATTCATTTAAAGGAATTTTTGTTTAAAAAATAGGTATAAAAAGTATTGTATAAGAGAAAAAAAGGTTTCCATTATATGAAAATGAATTTCCTTATAACTAACTTGATTTTATTAAAAATAATTTAAATTGAAATGAGAATCAATTTTATTGTTATATATCATGTTCCTTTATTTTATAACAATTGTGAGGATAGAGATTTTAAGTATGCAAATTAGTCAAATTTGACTATTATTGTCATATATGTCATAAAGGGGTAAATATGAACTAAACAAAGTCAACAAAGCCATAAGTACAAGTTTTAGAAATATTTTTATATGCAAAATAGATATTAACTCAAAACTAAAATTTTCAAAATAATGTTTTATAAGGTAGTTTAAAAATAAATTAAGTATTTTATCATCCAATTATTATTTATTTTTACAATAATGTCTTAATTGTCATTTTGCAAATATTACAGTGGATGAGTATTTTTTTTTTGTATCCGAAATAATTGAATTAATTTTTTAAGCATTTACACTTTAATTTATAGCGTTTTTTACATCAATTAAATGAGAACTTTAATATCTTAATCATTTTTATTTTACAATAGTTAAAGTTATATTAGAGTAAACTATTATAATAAAAAATTTAGATGAAAATTGTTTTAGTATAATAGTTTTTTTTACCAACTTTCCTTTTTATTTCTTTTTCCATATTTGTGCTCATTCGCTATGTTTTATTTATTAAATTGTACATAGTTTTCTAAAAAAAATTATCACTATTAAATCACTCATTTAATCCATTAAAATACCTTACTTAATTTTTATTAAATTTAAATTTTAAGTACAATAAAATATTTTTTATTAATTAAAAATAATTAAAAATCCAAATAATTTATTTTTTATCAAATTTGTTTTACCGAAACCCTTTTATAACTAAGATCATACTTCTTTAAGACTTCTTAAAAACCCCTTACTCTATATAAATCATTGTTGTGTTCTTTAAGTAAAGTATATTTATGACACAAATCATTTTAATTTTATTTTTTTTCATATGCATTAACATTTGTAACATTGGGTTAGAATTGATCCAAAATTTTGAATGATAATAAAAATGTTGTTAAAGCAACCACTAAAATTCTATTGGTAATAGAAAACCTAATATCTCAAATTTAATGCTCACTATCAACTACTCTACAACAATGAAAATCTTCACTTGAACTTCACTTCTAGTAAGAATGAACATGAAAAAATTAAATTTTATGTAAAAAAATGTTTAATTAACAATTTTTTATGACCCTAATTTGTTTCGAGTGTGACAAGCATGACCCATCGCGGTTTAAACATATATCCCACAAACACTAAACCAATTTAACGCGACTACCCGACAAACTCAAACAAATACATTAAGAAGTCTAAGATATCCCAATTGTTTTTGTTGCCTAAAGGAGGGGATGCATTACTCATCTTTAAATCATAGAGATTTTTGTAATAATGAGAATTTGATGAACTTGACTCAATTGGTTTGAAGTGAGAATCAATCTACTCAAATCAACTTTTTCAAATAAAATCTTATCTAGATGAGTGAAGATGAAGATGTAAATGTGATAGGTTACATGATAGCAACAATGCAATCCCCTCACCCTTATTTCTCTCAATTAAATTAAACCATTCCCATCCCCTTCCCGGAGAAGAGAGACAATCTCTCTCCTCTTCTCAAAGAGAAAAAATAAAAGAAAGTTAATAGTCAGTCCCCCCATGTTACCTTTGCTCCCATCACTCTGGTATTAATCCCCTCCATTCATCTCTTTCATATCTCTCCATATCTCTCTCCATATCTCTCTCCACATCTCTCCAACATTTCACCCAAATATGGATATCTACGGTCTATTGCCGGCGCCGGAATCTTTCCCCATAGACGACCTTCTCGATTTCACAAATGCAGACCTCTTCTCTTCCTCCACCACCACAACCGCCGGCGCCGGCACCGGCACCACCGATACCCATTTCACTCCCTCCTATACCAATATCAATCCAACCCATAAAACCCAATTCACAGATTTCACCGACGACCTCTGCCTTCCGGTGAGCTAATCAAAATCCACCCATAAATTTACTTCATTTCATTCATATTTCATAATTGATAATCATAACTTATCTTATTTTTGTTGTGTATAAACAGAATGATGATGTAGCTGAATTAGAATGGCTATCGAATTTCGTAGATGATTCATTTACAGATTTTCCAATTAACGAACAACAATCAAATATGGGTAATAATTATCAACAACCCATTTCAACATTCCATAGCCGATCTAGAACAAAGAGATCAAGAGCAACTTCAACTAGTAATGGATGGGTAATCTCATCTGAACATGAACTATCCACCGGAAAATCCATCCCCTCGCCGGAGCAACAAGACTTGGCAAGGAGATGTACTCATTGTGCATCGGAGAAGACACCTCAATGGAGGACTGGACCACTTGGACCGAAGACTCTTTGTAATGCTTGTGGTGTTAGGTATAAATCAGGTAGACTTGTGCCGGAGTATAGACCGGCGGCGAGTCCTACTTTTGTTTTGACTCAACATTCGAATTCTCATAGGAAGGTTATGGAGTTGAGAAGACAGAAGGAGATTGTTAAACAAGAACAGAATGAACAGCAATTGTTTCATCATCATCATTTTGAACAGTATCATCATCATCATCAACAACAGAAGAAGCAGGGGCAAGAACAGGGGAGGTTGAAGAATTTTGAAGTATGTTGATTTTGATTATTTGAATTTATGGGTTTGATTTTTTAAGACGTAATTGTTGTAGTTTTTAATTGAGAATTGGTTTTACTTGTTCAATTTTTCATTCTTGATTAATAATGTTATATCTGTTATTAATTAATGGGTTTCTAACAAGTTTTAATTATTGAATGGATATGTTTGAGGAGAAGGAAAGAGATGAAGTTAGGGTTTGCCTTGAATGTACGGCATAGTTCAGTTTTCACGTGGATGGGTTTTTTTCTATTTTATATTTAAAACACTTTTTTATAAATAATATGAGAAATGTTTTTTATAATAAAGAAAAAAAATTATACATTTTTCCTAAAATAATTAAATAAAATGAATAAAGTTGTTTGGAACGATGACGGTTTTATATCAAGAAATTCGATAATGGGAAGGTGACGATAGTAAGGAGTTGAGAATGATTAAGTTTTATCACGATTTAGATTAGTGGAGGAAATCACACACCAAGCTAACCGCAAAAGAAATGAAAGAGAGCACGAGAGATCAAATTTAATAAGGTGAAGATTGTCAAGAATGATGAAGTTTTTATGCAATGTTGCAAAAAACAAAATAGAGCAAAATATTGGAAGTGAAACTAACGGGATGAAATGTCTTGTCTCAATGGAAGTGAAACTAATGACATAAAATGTCTTGCTGTCTATTGAGAGATCAAATTCAATGAAGTGAAGATAGTCATCAAGAATGATGAAGTTTTTATTGTAATGTTGGAAGAAACGCAATAGAGCAAAATATTGAAAGTGAATCTATTGGGATGAAATGTCTTTGTCTAAGTGGAAGTGAAACTAATGACAAGAAATCTTGCCTCTACTGAAAAATCAAATTCAATAAGTTAGAATGTAGTCGTCAAGAATGATGAAGTTTTTATCGCAACATTGGAAGAAACGAAATAGAGCAAAACAATGAAAGTCAAATTGACGGGATGAAATGTCTTGTATCAATTGTTTTTTCCACGATAATCGTCAAAACCCCTTGCACATTAAAAAAAACACTAAAATCACAAAAGATAAATGAGCAAGTTACCATTTTCGGTGTCTTGAAAGCCGATACAAAGGCATTATCTTGCTCTTTACTTGAAAATGTAATTTCATTAAAGAAACACAATTTATGTTAAGACTTTTAGCACACACACAAAATCCATAAGACTTAAAAAATTCATTGAATCGAGAAACAAAAGTGTTTTCAAATAGAATTATCCACTTGTTAAGATAAAACTGTAAATAACCCATTAGACCAACTCATATAACGAGAGTCCTGTTTTATTGCGAGAGTCATGTTTTAGAAACCGAAGTTCACGAGTTCGTTTTTCACTAAAAGGCCTTTAAGTTGAGTGGAAAATAATGTCTATGGGCCGTGTTATCTTCCTTTCAAAACAAATAAATTTCTATAAGTAATTATATGAAGGGTATGAACACTCTTTTTTATCATTAGCCATATAAAACATGATAATATTGGCCTTCATTTTTCTTAGCTTGTTGACTCTCTTTTGTTCAATTGCATATAACTATCCAAACACAACTTAAGAAATAAACTCAAAGAGGCTAAATGAAAATCCTCATCACTTTCTTCTTAGGTTAAAACAAAACAAATCCTTAAAAAAATCAGTTCAAAGCAATTGATGATTGTGTAAAACATAGTACACTTGAGAATGTTCTCAAATAACTCTATTATAAAAATGGAAAAAACGATTTACCACAAGTAGACTGTTTTCTCCACCATTTAATGCGCTCCATATAGTCGCTAGCAGCTCCAGAAGTGTTTGCTTTTGTACCCATGAAAAGGGAAATTATTGGTTGAGTTTTAACATTTTTTGTTTTCACACTGAAATCCCATAGTCGCTAATCTTGGAGACTTCCTTCGATAAGGCATTCCTCTCTCGTTTAGCCTCTTTAGCAAGTTTTGTAACCTTTTAACAGATAATTAGAGAAATTTACGCAAAAGATAATATAATAATCAAGTGGTTTATATAATTTTATCAACAATGTTATCGTTTAATCTTACTTGTGATCGAAATTGAGATGCTTCCATCCGAGGCAGCTCTCTTAGAACTTCTTTCAAACCTGGTGAACCAACTCAAACAAATGAAAAAAAGAACGAAATAAAATTAAATAAATTAGTATATACAAGTATACCTCCTGCTTGTCTTTCAATTTTATACGCGGATCGAATGAGACTTTGGATCTGATTGCCCGCTTGTCTGAAAAAACATAAATTAGTATATAAAAGTAGTAATCCTTAAAATTTCAGAAAAAAATAAGACAAACCCAAGTTTTGTCCTCCCACGTTTCATCTCCTCCTCTGCCTGAGTTGCTGCCTTCTGTATTAGGATATATTACGAGTAGAATAAGGATATTATGATAATTAGTGGGTTAGTAGCTTATAAAATAGTGAGTATGTATTATTTTGGATAGTAAATAAAATGGCTTGAATCGATTTATATCCAGCTTAGTTCTACGTTTCAACTAACATTTCTTCAATTACAAAACAGATATTATGGTTTCAAAGGACCAGTCACACAAGGACATGTGACCAACAAATAAGAAGGATTAGATTAATAAGAGTAACGATATTTATAAGCTAATCAAAGTGATAAATTTGAAATAATAAATCATTATCTATTACTAATAATTATCTGCTAATTAACATGATTATCCTACTTAATATCAGTAGTGGCCTCGAGGTATGAGGTACCCTAAGCGGAAAAGTATTGTTATTAATAAAAGTTAACTAATCTGGTTGGTTAAATATAATGTTAATGTGTAATATGGTCTCAGTTTCAAATTCTAGCAGTACATTGTTTTTTTAGGGTGACCCTATGTGGCCTTACCCTATGGCCAGCCATGATTAATATAATCTAATCCTTCTAATTTGTAGGTAATGTGTTCTAGACTCCTAGTTTGTCCCTTCAGAACCCTAATCTCTATTTTGTATCATTATGCTAGTCATTTATCTAGAGTTAGCAATAGAATTATCGAACAGTCCTTCCTAAGAGACCAAAGGGTAGTAGGATTCCCACTAAAAAGCACTCAGATTGAAGTGGGGGATAGTGCTATATTACTCCATAAAACAAATCTTAGTTTTCATCCCAAAAGAAGTAATAGAACAGTACTGTAAGTTCTAACACTGGTTCCATAAGTCATGTTTCAGAGTGAAGAAGTAATAGATAAACTTTTCCTACAAAATCATATACATTATCGACAAAGAAACTCAAGGAATCGAACTGAAATTCCCATAAAATAAAAGTATAAATGAAAAACAACACAAAGTTTACCTCCAGCTTTGTGCTCTCTAACTTCAGAAGATCAATTGACTTTTGGAACTCTTTTACTTTAGCATCAGCTCTAGCAAGCAATTTCTAACCAAGAACGAAAAATCCAATTAATCGATTCATTTATCATGTACTTGCTACAAAGTTGTTCTACAATGCAATTACAACCCTAAATGAATGTGTAAGATTGAATATGAACAATACAGTCAACATAGGATTTGAAAAGGAAAACACAACTACGAACTTTATATACCTCTTCACTCACAAGCAAGCGCATGGTACCATAATACAAGAATCGCCTCGGCCCTGCAGGATCATAATTTATTAACTTGAAGCATACATTAATCAATTTCATCAATTTTCTAGGTCATGATTCAAGAATAAGAGTTTATGAACATACTCTTAAAAACCAGTAATCCCAACCCTACAACAGCAGTCCCTGTAGTGAATGGATACGATGCAGCAATAGAAATACCCTCTGCAAACAAACAATTGAAGTTATAATCTCAAGATCATAGCAGGGCCAGGGACAGGTTATTAATTAAACAACGAGAAGAATACAAACCTTTGACCTTATCAAATGCTAAATCCTCATATGCAACGTATTCAGATTTCACATCTTTCAGAGAATCCTGTTAAATTAGACTATATTATATCTATCAGGTTCAGTGTTTTGGAAAGAGAAAAGAGAGATCGTTACGATTGTTTGCTGGAAATGAGCAGAGCCGGTTGAAACGAAACGATTGATTCGCGATGTAGTGATGGAGATTGCAGAATCTAGGGTATCTTCGGTAGTTCTTTGAGCTATGCGTGCTTGTCGAACAGCGTAGTCAATCCATGGAATGGTCTCATCTAGGGTTTCAGATGAAAGGTTGATGTGTGGTGGAGATGTGATCGGTCTTTCTTCCGGCGGTTCGGACATTGTCGCCGCTACCTTTATCCCGTCTTTCTCAGCTTCTTCCTTCTGTGTATGTTTTCGGGTCCAAAGAATGGGTCTGTAAAATGACTGGATCTCGATACAGGAACCCGAAACAACGAAGTTGGTGTTTTCTTTAAGAAGGTATATATTTTATTCTAATCTCTACGAGTTAAACATAATTATCGATAAAAACGAGTAGATTTTATTTATTTTTTATCGAAATAGAAAAATTCCCGTATAATTTACCCGAATAAAATTATAACAAAAATTTTTTTTTAAAATAATTATAATAATAATATATAGTCAATGTTTAAAATTCTTAACAAATTACGAATAATATATTAAAATTAAAAATAGAATACTCTCATTTAACATTTTATTTATTTCGATATAAACCTTATTTTCTGACATATCTCGTGATCTTACTTTTCACTTTGGACTATCAAATATATAATTAATATTTTTTAATATTTAACATCATGACCTCACACTTTGGTTAATCAAATATTTAATTTATATTTGTTTAACTATTTTCAATTGTTATCGACCTATATTCATCGGCAAACAACATCCCAATCACACTTGATTAAAATCTTATACTTGTTTTGTTAGGTTACAAGTTTGAAACATACATATAACTTTTTGAAGTTTATGGATGAGTCGACCCACAATTCGACTCAAATATCTATTTACTCTCACATATATATCCAAATTAACCAAAGTTCTCGACCCGATAATCCGGACACTTTGAAAAATTAAGCATCATTATATATATAGATTAGTTAGTTAAAAAGTTGAACTTATATTGTTAAAAATGTCTCGCGTTAATCAAATTTGGTGTTGAATTAAAAATATAAAGTTTTATTAGCCTAGTTGGTTAAGAAGTTATATTTGTTTTTGTTATGTGCAAGTCCGAAACATACATATATCATTTTTAATTTTATTTTTAACCGTCTTAATTTATGTGTAGGTCAACCCACAATCCGACCCAAATATTTATTTACTCTTAACATATATATCCAAATTAACCATATATATCGACCCGATAATCCAGATAGTTTAAAAATTAAGCATTATTATATATGTATGAACAAATAATTTAAATTGAAAAAATTAAGAAATTACGAAGTATTATCGTTACCTAAATAATAAAAGAATAATTTTTTTGGTAGGCTTGAGCCTAACATAGATCCGTCCATCTATGACTATATACATTCTCAACCAATTTAACTAGGCGAAAAAACGTATAGTTAGACAGACTCAAACTGAGATCTCACGGAGACCGGAGATATTCAATTTTTTTTCTTGCTAGATTAAAAAATAAATCTTTATAATTTTTTTTAAGAACTGATCTACATATATTATTTTATGTATTAATTTATTTATTCATTAAAATATTAACCAAAATAATTTTTTTTAAATTATAAAAATAAAAAATAATACAATTGTCATACCTTTACTATAATAAATTTGATTGAATTAGTTTAAATATTAGATATTAAAAAATGATTAGTTTTATAAATATTTAGATCTTACCATGTTTTTATCATATCATTAGAATTTTTTTTTATAGATCATATTAAATAAAAAAAAATTAAAAATATTTTGATTGACAAAATAAAATTTAAATATTTCTAAATAGACTCATAATTTATCTTTAAGTTATTTAAATAATGAGAAATGATACAGACAGCTACGGGAGAGCGATTCTCCCAGCGACTGTCTACGTGGCAAGCCACGTAGGCCCAATAAAAAAAAAATCTAAAAACCCAAAAGCCCAGAAGCCCGCCCTTTCATCTTCCATTTGCCATTTTCATCTTCCCAAACATTTTAGGTTTTCTCTCTCTCTCAAGTTCATCTGCAATTCTAGCGATTTACAAACGCAATTGATTAACTCAACCATCTTCAACATCTTCCAAGACATTCACATATTTCTCTCTCTTTCTCAAATCCATCTGCTTTCGAATCCTAGCAATTTTCATCGTCTGCTCGCGTTCTTTAGAGAAAACCCTAACATTAATCATCAGAGAAAATCCATCGTCTGCTCGCGTTCTTCGTTCAACACAAAATGGTAACTTCTTCATCATTTTTTACTTTAGTACATTCGGTTATATAATCTAATTTGCGACATTTTTGTAATGTTTAGGAATCAAATAAACAAGTGGTTATATATGATGCTTCTAAGAAGAACGAAGCAAAAAAGACGAATACAATGATTGAGATGAAAACAGTGAAGAAGAAGAACGAAGTGAAGAAGAAGAATAAACAGAATTAGGAAGAAGAACGAAGGTAACAAACGAACAACAGTTAACTGCATTGTCTAGTTGATTTTGTTAACTACATTATGTTTTATTTATGCAATTTCATGTTTATGAACTGTAATGAACTATAATAAACTCCAATGTCATGCTACATGAGCTGCAATGTCATGTTTCATGAATTGCAATGTAATGTTATATGAATTATTTTGTCATGTTATTTCTGTTAACTGTATTGTCCTATTAACTCTGTTAAATGCATTATGTAATGAACTGTAATGAACTCCAATGTCATGCTACATGAGCTGCAATGTCATGTTTCATGATTTGCAATGTAATGTTATATGAATTATTTTGTCCTGTTATTTCTGTTAACTGTATTGTCCTATTAACTCTGTTAAATGCATTATGTTTCATTTATGCAATGTCATGCTTATGAACTGCAATGAACTGTAATGAACTGCAATGTCATGTTACATGATCTGCAATGTCATGTTTCATGAATTGCAATGTAATGTTACTTGAACTATTTTGTCATGTTAGGTGAACAACAATTAGGGGTGAGCAAACGGGTAAACCCAACCCGTATTACCCAACCCATATTCAACCCAAATTAAATTTACCCAACCCATAATTCAACCCATATTATTTACTAATATGGGTTAGGTATGGGTTGGGTAACCCAAATTATTTTATTTTTATTGTTTTATTTAACATGTATTTGACTCATTTAACACATTTTTATTCGTTTAACACGTTTTTCACGTTTTTGACATTTTTAATACGTTTTTCACACGTTTAACACGTTTTTGGCACGTTTAACACATTTTTGACACGTTGAACACGTTTTTCATGTTTTTGGCATGTTTAACACGTTTAACACGTTTAACACGTTTGTGACACGTTTGACACGTTTTTGACACGTTTGACACATTTGACACGTTTTTTCACATTTTCAACACGTTTAACACATTTTGACATATTTTGGCACGTTTAACACGTTTTGACACGTTTAACATATTTTTCACATTTTTGACACGTTTCACACGTTTTTGGCACGTTTTGACACGTTTAACACATTTTCCACGTTTCTGACACGTTTTTTCACGTTTTCGACATGTTTAACACATTTTGACACATTTTTGGCACGTTTAACACGTTTTAACACGTTTAACATATTTTCACATTTTTGACACGTTTCACACGTTTTTGGCACGTTTTGACACGTTTAACACGTTTTCCATGTTTTTGACACGTTTTGACACGTTTTTTCACGATTTCGACACGTTTAACACATTTTTGCACGTTTAACGCGTTTTAACACGTTTAACATATTTTTCACATTTTTGACACATTTCACACGTTTTTGGCACGTTTTGACACGTTTAACACGTTTTCCACGTTTTTGACACGTTTTGACACGTTTTTTCACGTTTTCGACACGTTTATCACATTTTGACACATTTTTGGCACGTTTAACACGTTTTAACACGTTTAACACGTTTTGACACGTTCAACATATTTTTCACATTTTTGACACGTTTCACACGTTTTTTCACATTTTGGCACGTTTTGACACGTTTAACACGTTTTCCACGTTTTGACACGTTTTCGACACGTTTAATACGTTTTCACATTATTGACACTTTTCACACGTTTTTCACATTTTTGGCACGTTTAACACGTTTTCCACGTTTTGAGACATTTAACACGTTTTTGACATGTTTTCACGTTTTCGACACATTCCACACGTTTAACACATTTGACACGTTGGACACTATTTTCATGTTTTGACATGTTTAACACGTTTTTAACACGTTTGACACATTTTTCACGATTACGACACATTTAACACATTTTTCACGTTTTTGGCACGTTTAACACGTTTTGACATGTTTAACATGTTTTTCACGTTTTTCACATTATTAACACGTTTAACACGTTTGTAACATGTTTAACACGTTTGTAACATGTTTAACATGTTTTCACACGTTTTGACACATATTCCACGTTTTTGGCACGTTTAACACGTTTTCCTCGTTTTGGCACATTTTGATACGTTTAACACGTTTTTGACACGTTTAACATGTTTTTCACATTTTTGACACGTTTAATATGTTTTCACATGTTTAATGTCAAACGTGTGAAAAACATATTTAACGTGTCAAAAATGCCAAAAACGTGTTAAACGTGACAAAACGTGTTAACGTGCAAAAAAATATGTTAAACATGTCAAAAATATGTTAAATGTGTAAAACGTGTTAAAATGTCAAAAACGTGAAAACGTGTTAAACATGTTACAAACGTATTAAACATGTTACAAACATATTAAACGTGTTAAGAATATGAAAAATATGTTAAACATGTCAAAAACGTATTAAACGTGTCAAAACGTGCCAAATACGTGTGAAACGTGTCAAAAATGTGAAAAATATGATAAAAATGTGTTTAACATGCCAAAAACGTGAAAAACATATTAAATGTGTGAAACACGTGTTAAATGTGTGAAAAACGTGTGAAAACGTGTTAAACATATCAAAAACGTGTTTAAATGTTAAAAACGTGTTAAACGTGCCAAAAACATGAATACCGTGTTAAACTTATCAAAAATATGTTAACGTGTTAGTTATGTTAAAAACGTGTTAAACGTGCCAAAAACATAAAAAAACGTGTTAGGTTTGTCAAAAACGCGTTAAACGTATTAAACATGTCAAAAACATGTTAAACATGATAAAAACGTGTTATTAGTATGAAAACATGTTAAACATGTCAAAAACTTGTTAAACGAGCCAAAAACATAAAAACGTGTTAAACGTGTGAAAAACATGTTTTAAGTGTGAAAACGTGATAAAAATATTAAAAACGTGTTAAACGTGTGAAAAACGTGTTAAACATATCAAAAACGTGTTAAAATGTCAAAAACGTGTTAAACGTGCCATAAACATGAAAATCGTGTTAAACTTATTTAAAACGTGTTAAATATGTTTAAAACGTGTTAAACGTGCCAAAAACGTGAAAATCGTGTTAAATTATCAAAAACGTGTTAACGTGTTAAATATGTTAAAACGTGTTAAACGTGTCAAAAACGTAAAAAACGTGTTAAACTTGTCAAAACGCGTTAAACGTATTAAACATGTCAAAAACATGTTCAACGTGACAAAAACGTGAAAAACGTGCTATTAGTGTGAAAATGTGTTAAATATGTCAAAAACGTGTTAAACGTGTCAAAAACGTGTTAAACGTATCAAAAACGTGAAAACGTGTAAAAAATGTGAAAACGTGTGAAAAACGTGTTAAACGTGTTAAACGTGTGAAAAACGTGTTAAACGTGTGAAAAACGTGTGAAAAACATGTTATAAGTGAAACGTGTTAGTAATATTAAAAACGTGTTAAATGTGTGCAAAACGTGTTAAACGTATGAAAAATATGTTAAACATGTCAAAAACGTGTTCGACTTAAAGTTGGAAGATGATTAGTTTATATTGGATTAATAATAGAAAATTAAACTAAATTTATATAATTTGGGTAATTTGGGTAACCCTAACCCAACCCAAATTAAACTCAACCCATACTCAACCCAACCCATACTCAACCCAACCCATATTAACCAACCCAAATTAATATTTTGGGTTTGGGTTAGGGTTGGGTTTGGGTAAACCCATATTATGCTCACCCCTAACAACAATGTCATGTTATCTTAAATGCACTGTCCTGTTATTTTCTTAATTGCATTGTCATGTTTTATGAACTGCAATGTCTTGTTAGGTGAATAATAATATCATTTAACTGAACTGTCCTGTTATTTTTCTTAACTGCATTGTCATGTTTCATTTCTGCAATGCCATGTTTCATGACTGAAATGTCATGTTACTTGAACTACTTTGTCATGTTACTTGAACTACTTTGTCATGTTACTTGAACTACTTTGTCATGTTAGTGAATAACAATGTCATATTATTTTAACTTCATTGCCCTGTTATTTTATTTTAATTGTATTGTCTTGTAATTAAATTCATTTGTCATATTTTTTTGTAGTGTGAATAAAAAAAGGAAAGCAGTTTCACCACCTCCACCTCCCGCATCTTCCATGAATAAAAAAAAAGGAAAGCAATTTCTCCACATCCACCTCCCGCAATTTCTCTACAATGTCATAACATATTAACTGCATTGTCGTGTCTTTGTTTCAGTTGTGCTACTTGGGCAGGGTATTAGATTATAGTACAAGAAGTAAATTCAAGAGACAGTTCCCTATCTTGTCATGTTGGGATGACAAGATGGTATCTGAAAGAGTACAAAAAGAAGAGGAACATGGGGGATTCGGCCAAGGGAGGGTTGTTGATAGGATTCAGTTACCTACAGTGGAGAATGTGCATGATGTGGAGAATGAAACTGATTCGGAGAATGTGGAGAATTCAAGTGTTGATGCTTGGAAGAATGTGCGTGATACAATTGAGAACTTAACAAAGATCTCAACATGCAATTCTTCAAATGTTCAATCCATACATTCAATACTTCAAATATTGAATGCATACATACAAAATCCAAGCGCTCACAATGATGGTGGAAGTGACAAGCCTGAGCATGAGCCTGAGCCTGAGCTTGAGGCTGAACATGAGCCTGAGCATGAGCCTGAACCCCCATCCACTGCGTTATCAATCCCCATGGAAATAATACAAGCTATACCGTTGAATAAGAGAACTCCCCGTCTAAGGAGGAAACCTTTGAAGTTTAGAACTCCAGTGGCGAATGATGTTGTTAAGAAGGTGGCGAAAGATGTTCTTAAGCCGACAACGAAAGATTTTGTTAAGACTGGCAAAAAATGTTGTTAAACCGGTTTTTTGAAGTCTGTGATGAAGTCTCGCATTGCTGATGCACTCTCCACCCACAAGATGAAGTTGGTCACTATGCCGTGGCAAGATAACAGCAACTATGATGATTGTGGAGTGTATCTGATACTTCATATGGAGAATTACATGGGCAAGACCCATAATTGGAAGTGTGGCATCACACATGCCAATTCAAAGGAAAAACTTATTTGGTTGAGGAATCATTACGTGAACAGAATCTTGCACTCGAAGAATAATAATATCAACCTGTCTATTGATTTTAAATTATAAACTTGATACTTGCTTGTATGCTTTTAACTTGATATTGGGTTATCATATTTATAATACAGGATTTCTTGTTCATAATTCTGAAATGTCATGTTGTTTCAACTACAATGTCATGTTGTGTCGACTACAATGTCATGTTGTTTCAACTATAATGTCATGTTATTTTTATAAGTTGCAATGTCATGTTGTTTATAAACTGTAAACTGTTTTTTATTGGTTAATACTGTAAACTGTAATGTCATGTTACTTGAACTGCAATGTCATGTTACTTGAACTACAATATCATGTTACTTGAACTGCAATGTCATGTTACAAATTCGAACAGTGCTTAATCAAAATATTTATACAATTACTATCTACGTTGAATGTTGTCCTCATATGTATCGGCAACATGGGAAAGTTGACATGACAAAAGTGATGTGAATGAAAGTTGAGTCGAGACTGGATCATTCCATTGTTCTTGAGTCGATACTTGATCATTCAATTGTTCTTGAGTAGAGACATGATCCTACATTGAAAATGCAGAAACAATGAAATGAACAATAAAAATGAAAAAAATCCAGAAAATGCAGAAAATCCTAAGAACAATACAAATTCAAAAAATGACTCAGAATCCTCACTAGATAGTAAGCCACATCCGAGCAAAATAGATTGTCCATGATGATTAACCCCGACAAAGGGAGCAAAATGCATGTCATAGCGGTTTGTCAAATATGTTGTGTCAAAAGTTATGACATCCGAAAAATACTCATAAGCAGCCCTACATCTACCATCAGCCCAAAATACATTCTTTATCCGGGATTCCTCGTCTAGATCATAAAGATAATAAAAATTTAAACATCTACTTTGCATTCGGTTGAAATATTGACAAAGAGCTTCGGCATCACCATTTCCTAACCTCAACCTTCTAGCTTTCGAAATAAAATTTCTACAACTTCTCTCATCAAAGTTCAAATTCTCATATCCTCCAGCTTCAACCACAATAGATTGAAATGTTTTTGACAAAGGTATTTCAGCTACATCGTTTACTTCCAATCTTCTCTTCGCAATTGAATCTAGAATTTTGTGAGATCTAATATGTCTAGACTTTCCCGTGCTCAATATATGGTTGTGCTCAAGGTAGACACTAGTAATCTCAAATTCACACTCATTCCTAACAGCAACGTTAATCTTAGCCTTACAATTCGTCTTGATGGAAGGTTTAAGTTGTAAAATATTTTTTTCCTTTTGAAGTAAATACACCATTTTTAGCACATGCAATGGAAAACCACTTTTGCTTTCCATCTTGTCCATTTCTTGCTCCTAACTTACAAATGCTGAAACCCTTTGATTGTGCGTAAGCATTATAATACTCACGAAGTTCATTTTCAGAATCAAAAGTCATGCCAACAATGGGGATTTGAACATTGGGAGGGGATGATGATGGTTCACCCATGAAGCTGAAGAATAAGAGAGAAATTTCAGTATTAAAAACATGACATGACATTGCAGTGTTAAAAACATAACATTGCGGTTGAAAGAACATGACATTACATTTGAAAGAACGTGACATTACAGTTGAAAGTGTAATGTAACCGAAATTCAAAATACAAAAAATGAAAAAATATTAAAAATGAAAATTGTCAATTTTAATGTTGTATTAAGCTTGAATGTCATGTTTTGAAATAATAAACATGACATTCAATTTTTTTTAAATGAACTGCAGTTTAATAGACATTTTATTTTGGTGCAAAACATGACATGACATTGTAGTGTTAAAAACATAACATTATAGTTGAAAGAACATGACATTGTAGTTAAAAGAACATGACATTTCAGTTATATATAGTTTATGAACAAAACTAAATACAGTTCATTTCTCTTATTAAAAACAGAGAAAATAACGACATTACAATATTTTCTTGAACAATTAATAATGATACTTGGACAAATCTCTCTACATTTAGGGGTTACAAACTGGAAGCGGGAGATAGGGAGCGGACAACCGAATGGAGGGAGGTCGGAAATCGTAGTCGATGGAGAACGGACGGAGGTCAGAAATCGGACGGAAATTGCAGACGATGAAGGCGCTAGAGAGCGGACAACCGAAGATGAGAATGGAGAGAGGTCGAAAATCGTATTCGACGGAGAACGGACGGAGATCGGAAATTGGACGGAAATCGTAGACGATGAAGGCGCTGGAGTTTGTAGAATCATTAGATGATGATCTTGAGTGAGAGAGTGAGCGGTAAATGTGAAATTAATGGCGGGCTTTTAGGTGCTTCTGGGTTAATTTTTTTTTTTTTTTGGCCTACCTACGTGGCCGGCCACGTAGACAGTCGCTGGGAGAATCGCTCTCCCAGTAGCTGTCTGTATCATTTCTCTTCAATAATATTCTCATTATCACTCATAAATATCAACATTAAACAACACTATAGCGGATGTGCATTTCAACAATTAAATATATAAATAAAATATTAAAATTATTTCACATATTTAATTATTATTATCATTCAATGATCTCCTCTCTTTAACTGAGTTCTTAACATTTTATTTCGTCCAACCAACATTTCATATTTTTTTTATCCACTTAGCCGTATCCCCTCTATGTATTTTAGTGATATGTTTATAAAATCCTTAATCGAATTCTTACCATTAAAATTCAGCCAACTAACATCTCATAAAAAAATATTTTTGATCCGCTAGCCTTATCCCTTATTTGGTCAAATATCTAGCCATAACTATCTCCTCATTAACTGGCCAACAAATCACTTTATTTCACCCAATCATCTCCTCCTTAATCGATTTTTTACCATTTTATTTCGGTCAACCAATATCTCATAAAAAAATTCAATTCGCCTAATTTTATCCCTCTCTAAGGGTACTTTAGTGATAGATTCTATAGCACCCTTAACCGGCGTCTTACTATTTCATTTCGGCCAATCAATATCTGATATAAACAAAATTTTGATTCGCTTAGCCTTATCCTCTATAGGGTATTTTAGTTATAGATTTTATAAAACTCGAAGATCTTATTTTTGGTCAATTTTCTAACCCCAACCATTTTCTCCATTATTGACCAACAAATCCTCTTGTTTCCCAAAATTGAACTATTATCATTTTATTTCGGCCAACCAACATCTCATAGAAAACCATTTTCGATCCGTTTAGCTTTATCCCCTATAGGGGTATTTTAGCGATAGGTATAGAACTGAACGATCCTATTTGGTCAAATGACTGGCCCCAACCATCTCCTCCTTTACTAGCCAACAAATTCCCATTGTTTTACCCAATCATCTCCTCCTTAACCGACCTTTTACCATTTCATTTCGGCAAACCAACATCTCATAAAAACTAATTTTCAACCCGTTTAGCTTCATCCCCCTTAGGGGTATTTTAGTGATATGTTCTATATTATCCTTAATCGACATATTATCATTTCATTTTGTCCAACTAACATCTCATATAAAACTCTTTTCGATATGCTTAGCTTATCCCCATATAGGGTATTTTAGTGATAAATTTTATAAGAATTGGATGATCCTATTTGGTTAGATACTTTGCCACAATCATATCCTCTTTTAATGACCAACAAATCTCATTTTCCCCAAATTAAACTAATACCATTTAATTTCGGCCAACCAATATCTCATAAAAAATTATTTTCGATCATCTTCGCCTTATCCTCCTATAGGGATATTTTAGTGATAAATTATATGGGAACTGGACGATCCTATTTGGTCAAATGTCTTTCCTCAACCATCTCATACTTTACTAACAAACAAATCCCCTTGTTTCACCCAACCATATTCTCTTTAACCGGCCTTTTACCATTTCATTTCGATCAACCACATCTCATAGTAAAAAAAATCGATTCGCTTAGTCTTATACCCCTATAAGGATATAGTGATATATTTTATAAGATTTTTAACCGACCTCTTACCATTCCATTTGGCCAATCTGTATCTCATAGAAAAAACCTTTTTTTTACCTGCTTCGCCTTATCCCCTATAGGGGTATTTGAATTATAAGTTCTATAAAAACTGGACGATCATATTTTTTCAAATGTCTGACGATAACCATCTCCTCCTTTATTGACCAACAAATTCCCGTGTTTTCCCAAATTGAACTATTACTATTTTATTTTGGTCAACCAATATCTAATAGAAAACTCTTTTCGATCTGATTAGCCTTATTCTCTATAGGTGTATTTTAGTGATAAGTTCTATAAGAACTGGACGATCTATTTAGTCAAATGTCTTGCCTCAACTATCTCCTCTTTTACTAACCAACAAATCATTTTATTTCACCCAACCATCTCCTCCTTAATTGACCTCTTACTATTTCATTTTGGTTAACCAACATCTCATTAAAATATTTTTCGATCTACTTAATATTATCCCCTATACGAGTTTAATGATAGATTATATAGGTTCCATATGATCTTTAACCGACTTCTTACCATTTGATTTCGGTCAACCAACATTTAATAGAAAACAATTTTTCAACTCGCTTAGACTTATCCCCTGTAGGGGCATTTTAATGATATATTCTATAGGACTAGACGATCATATTTTTAGTCAAATGCTTTACCATAACATTCTCCTCATTTACTGACCAACAAGTTCTCTTGTTTCCCCAAGTTGATCTATTACCATTTTATTTCGGCCAACTTACATCTCATAGAAAACTTTTTCGATCCGCTTAGCCTTATCCCAATATAAATGTATTTTAGTGATAAGCTCTATAAGAATTGGATGATACTATTTTGTCAAATGTCTTGTCTCAATTATCTCCTCCTTAATCGTACTTTTACCATTTCATTTTGATCAACCAACATCTCATAAAAAATATTTTTCGATCTGTTTAGCCTTATCCCCTCCCTCTAAGGGTTTAGTGATAAATTTTATATGATATTTAACCGACTCTTACTATTTTATTCCGGTCAACCAACATCACATATACAACCTTTTTCGATTTGCTTAGTTTATCCCCATATAGGGGTATTTTAATTATATGTTCTATAAGAACTTGACGATCCTATTTTTGGTCAAATGCTTGACCATAATCATCTCCTCCTTTACTGACCAACAAATCCCCTTGTTTTTCCCCAAATTGAATTATTATCATTTTATTTCGGCCAACCAACATCTCATAGAAAACCATTTTCGATCTGCTTAGACTTATCCTCCTATAGGGTATTTTAGTGATAGTTGCTATAGGAACTCGTCGATCCTATATGGTCAAATGCATGGCCTCAGCCTCTCTTCTAGCCTAGCGGCAACAAGAGGTAGACATCCCCAGGCCTTCCTAAGGACTTGGGTTCGAGACCGTTAGACAACAAGTTCTGCGTCTGATTAAATGGTTAAGTGTGTTTGCGGGCTAAGTGATTAACCCGCGGGGATTAATCGCACTCCAAAAGAGCAGCGAAACCCAACGTTCTAAAAAAATGTATGGCATCAACCATCTCCTTATGTACTAACCAACAAATTCTCGTGTTTCACCCAACCATCTTCTCCTTAACCAACTTCTTATCATTTCATTTCAATGAACCAACATTTAATAAGAAAATATTTTTCGATCCGCTTAGATTTATTCCTCTCTAGGGGTAGTTTGGTGATAGGTTTTATAGGATCTTTAACCGACCTCTTACCATTTCATTTCGACTAACCAATATATAATAGAAAACCCTTTTCGATCCACTTAGCATTATCCCTCTGTATGGGTATTTTAGTGATATGTTTTATCGAAACTAGACGATCCTATTTGATCAAAATGTCTAATATCATATTCTTATTTACTAACCAACATATCTCGTTTTCTCCAAATTGAACTATTATCATTTAAATTCGGCCAACCAACGACATCTTATATAAAACTATTTTCGATTCGCTTAACCTTATCCCCATATGAGTAATTGTCATTTTAGTCTTATACCACCATACCTTCCACTAATAAAAAAACCCATTAATAGTAACCAAAAATAGTAACCGTGTGTTCAGCGGTTGATATTAAAGGGGTAATACCAACCGTTTTAAAAACCGTTGATATAAAGGGGGTCAATATCAACCGCTCTTAAAACAGTTGATATTAACTCATCTATATTAATGGAATTTTAAAACGGTTGATATTGACTCCACTCTATATTAACAGTTTCAAAAACCGTTGATATAAAAGGGTCAATATCAACCGCTCTTAAAACGGATAATAATAACTCATCTATATTAACGAAATTTTAAAATGGTTGATATTGACCCACTCTATATCAACAGTTTTAAAAACCGTTAATATTAACCACATATATATCAACCACTTTAAAAACCGTTGATATTAACCAAATCTATATCAACCATTTTAAAAACCGTTGATATAAAGGGGGCAATATCAACAGGTATTATAAGATTTATTCTGATATGTATTATTTTAAATTATTTTTTTTTATTTTGCATAATTTATTATAAATTTTGTTATATTATATTTTATTATTGTAGCAAAATGTTTGAATAAATTTTATTCTTTTAGTGAAAAAGAAATTATTCAATATTTTTATTAAAAGTTGTTATGAGAATTTATTTGTAATTTTTGAGTTATTTTTATTTATTTTATATGAGTAATAAAAGTGAGATAAGATAAAAAAAAATACACGAAGGAATATTTTCGTGTATATTTTTTTTAGGAAAAGTAAAAATAAAAATATTAATAAAATTTAGTGTTTATGAAAAATATAAAATATTAATAATTTTAATATTTAATAAGAATAAAAAAATACTATTAAAAAGGAGAAATTAAAATTTAAGATTTAAAGAAAAAAATTAATAAGTGTAGAGATTAGAGAAACTAGGAAAGATATATAATCATATATTTTTATTAAATTTAAAATATAATTAATAATTATTTATATAAATATATATGAATTTATTAATAATTAATTATATGAATTATATATATAATATAAATATTAAATAATAATAATAAGTAAAAAAACTAAAAGTTTATGATAATATATTTTAAATTTAAAAACATAATATAATTTCATATTTTATGTAATAAAATAAATAAATATATATATATATAATTAAATTTGAAATATTCATATTTATTTAATAAAATATACATATAAAATATTTTAAATTTAAAAATTTTATATAAATTAATTTGATTTGTTATTTAATAGAGTAAATATATATAATATTACCATTTTAAAAATAGTTGATATTAAATATTTTTTAATAATTTGAATTTAATAATTTATATTTATATATAATATTTAATAGTTAATATATATATATATATATAATATTTAAGTAATTAAATTTGTTAAAATATAATATATATATAATTAAAATAAATAAATAAATAAAATATCATTAAAATCGTGGGTTGTTATGCAAAATAATTAATTAATTAATTCTCCATCATCTGATAACTTCTCCTTTAGCTCGATAACTTCTTCTTTCCTCAATCACCTCTCTTCCCACAACCTTTAGTTTTATGACCTCGATTACTTATTCTCTCCTCAATTTCTCTCTCATCCCTCAACCTATGCTCTCAAATCCCAGCTATAACTCTCCTCCTTTAAATCAATGCTCTTAATTCTTTCCTCCTTTAAATCAATGCTCTTAATTCTTTTCTCATTTGACGTAAAATTATCATTGTATAATCAAGTTTTTGAAGTACATTAAGAAGTTGTTAAATAGATTAGATAGATTACTCCAACAATGTTTATATTATTAACTTTAATTTTTAATTATTTATGTTGTAAATGTCTTTAGTATACTAAATTTGGACATAATTAATTATAAAAAAGAGGAGGTAGTTAATTATGAAGAAGATGAAGTTTATGCTGAAGGAAGAAGAAATATATGATAGAAGATGAAGATCGAATTATTATTTTTTATTTTTTGTATTATGAATTTTTTTTATTTAAATGTAGTATTTGTTTGTATTGGAATTAAATTGTTTTAATGTTAATTTTGGAATTATATTTAAAAATTATCTTGTCATTTGAAATTTTGTATAAAATAATTAAATTTATTTTAAAGTGATTTTTAATTAAATAATTGAAATATTTTTTTTTATAAATGCGGAATAAAAATGTCAGCAACCATTATAATTAAGAAATTACAACCCCTTTTATAGTTCTTAATAACAACAGCTCACAAAACGATTGTTATTTTTGAGGTGTTGTTATTACTCAATGCTAACAATTTTTTTGTTTAATAACCGTTGATATTGACCTTTTTTACTAGTGTTCGATTTCAAATTCTCCATCCTCCATATATATTTCACCACTCAATTGTCATTTTAGACTTGTACCACCATACCTTATTTTTTAAAGATGCATCTCAATTCAAAATTTTCATCCCCATAAATAATAGAGTAATGATAGGGGAACAAAAGATTTGTAGCAATGAGAGCTAATTAGACTTGCTGACTAAGGGCATGCTTGGTACGTGATTTTTTTACTCAGGATTGGGAAAGGGAATGAAAGATGTTTTGTTGATGGTTTTAATTCCAGGATATTGATTTGATTCTCGGATACTCATGAATCATCCAATCCTCTGTAAATTGGGAGGAATGAATCTCATTCCCGGAGCATACACTTTCTCTCCCATTATCTCCACTCTTCTATTTTCTCTCTTATAATTATAATATCATATATATTCTATAATTACATTATACGTTATTTTATAATTATATTATACGTTATTTTATAATTAACATAATAATAAATTTTATTTATTTATAAATAAATAATTTCAAATATTTAAATAATATTAAAGAATCATTTAAAATAATATTTTAATAATAATTACAATAACTAATAATAATATAATTAATTTTATATAATTAATTTTATATAATTAATTTTAAATATTATATATTAATAATAAAATTAAAATTAATTAATTAAAATATAAAAGTATAAAACTAAAAATAAAATAACAATTTTATATAAAAAATATTAAAAAATTAAATATAAAATATTTTAATAATAATTATTATTAAAAAAATTATACCATGTTATAATACATTATTAAATAAAATATTATATTTAATTTAAAGTATATAATATTTGAACCACTTTGTCTTATATTATTTATATTTAATAGATAATTATTTATTTATAATTAGTAAAAAAATGAAATATTCAACATTTTTTTTGATTGTTATAAGTATTTTTATTTTAAAAAAAATATAATTAATATGAAAAAATATTAGATGTTTATATTTTATTAATTTATGTCACTTAAATATTTTATATATTTTAAATATGTTATAAAAAAAATAATATTTTATATTTTTAATTTAATAAAATAAAAATAAAATTAATCATAATTTTAATAACAAAATTATATTTATAATTTTTATCTTATAAATCCAAACGTTATCAATGGTAATGAGAATGATTAAAACTCTTAACCAAACACTACACTTTTATCAATTATATCCATTCTTATTCCACACATCTATCAATCCCAATCCTATTCTCATTCCTTTATTTGAACCAAACACCTCCTGTATATTTATTTTTCTCTTTTATTTTCATTAATAATTTTCTATCTTTTCTCTGCTTACATTTTTTTCTCTTTATCTATTAAATAGGAGGCATTCAATTAAAAAAAATCAATTATTATTATTAAAAAAATACATAATAATTTATCTCTTTAATTTTTATTATTAAAAATATTATTTTTTTAAATTATTGTACTATAAACACGCATTTTAATTATTTCTCTCAATAATTTATTTTCTTTTAAATATTGAAAAAATTAAAATTTATTTTTAATAATAAAAATAACTCAAATTAAAATAAATAATAATTAATTGTGTTAATTAAATTTTACATATTAAAAAATAAAAAATATTTTTTTAATCATCTATTAATTTAATAATATATTTATTAATAATAAAAACATAAAATTATTAATCATTTTAATCTTAAACTCTTAATTTTGTTGTTTCTATTACGTGATGATAGAAGACTTGTAAAAACTAGTATTGCTTGATTAACAAAAGACAATTTATGAATTATATTATGTTGTTTGATTTTGTAAAAATAGATGTTAGGATACATTTTGGACATAATTTTTTGGTAAATTTATTTTATTGATACTTGTGCAATTTATTAATATAAATGATTTATTTAAATATAACACAATTAATTATTATTTATTTTAATTTGATCTTTAATGAGATTGTGCAATTTATTAATATAAAATAGTAAATTAACCAAGTAAATGTTTTTAATTAAATACAACACAATTAATTATTATTTATTTTAATTTTAGTCATTTTTATTATTAAAAATTAATTTTAATTTTTCAATAAATAAAATAAAATAAATTATCGAGAAATAAATAATTAAAATACATGTTTATAGTAGAATAATTTTTAAAAAAAATATTTATAATAATAAAAATTAAAGAGATAAATTATTATGTGTTTTTTAATATTAATTTTTTTTTTTTATTAAATACGTTTTATTTTTTATTTAAGATAGAGGGAGAAAATGTAAGTAATGAGAAGAGATATAAAATTATTAATGAAAATAAAAGAGAAAAATAAATATATACTTAGAGCATCCCCATTGGTAGGTACAAATCTGATGTGGATAGAATTTGTACCTGGATACACTAATGGGGAGATGGGTACAAATGGAGAGAGAAAGATGAGTAGCAAAGATTTGCTACCGGGTACAAATGAGAAAATGCCAAAAAAAAATGGTCCCACCCCACTTTTTATGCAAAAAAAAAATAAACATTTAAAAATTTTAAAAAATAAACATTTAAACATTTTAAAAAATAAACATTTAAAAATAAATATGACTTTTTTTTCTAAAAAGTTAACATGTGTTTTTTTTAATTTAAACAAATTAATATAATTAAAAATAAAACAAGATTACTTGAATTATTGAATTAAAAAATATTGTATGAATTAGATGATGTGGATGGTGGGACTATAATTATACTTGAGATGGTTGGGGAATAGAGGTATAAATTGAGAGGTATAATTTATTTGTGATTTGGCTGATGATGTGGCACATATTTGTACCTATGTATGGGTACAAGGATGGGATGCTCTTAGTAGCGCGACAAATCTTTTGCTCACTTGTCATTACTTTAAATAATAAATATTCAATCCAAAATAAATATTATCTCAAATTCTAACTCACACATACCACCGCTATTATCATTTTTAGTCCTACCACCATACATTCTTTTTTCAAGCACCCAAATATACATATAACTAATTCATTTATCAAATTCTCACCCACTTATATCAATATACAACCACCATTGTCATACTCACTTTATATATGGTAAGTTTTTAACCATTTTTATTTGAAATATGTTGTTATATATATATATAATACAATGATATAATTATAAAATGATTAATATAAATATAATTATTATATATATATATAATTATTTATTAATATATAGATTATAAAATAATTAATAGATAGGTGGTTAATATATATATATATATATATATTAGTTATAAAAAAATAAAAATTTAAAATAATAATAATAATAAATCTAGTAAATATTAAAAAAATTAAAAAAATATGTTAACTAAATAAAAATATAAGAGTTAATATATAAGGATAACTCACATTTATGAAAGCATTACATATTAGGGATAAACTTGGAGAGTGGATAAAGATTTATCTGAACATTTTTTTTTGCTTTATTATTTTTATTATTTTGAATGCATTTAACATTTGTATTGAGCATAACAAAGAAAATATCTCACAACAACCATAACAAAACATCACAAGCCATACTAGGGCTTCAAAGGCCGATGAACGGGAAAGTCGATATTTGATGATTCAGTTGTTAGGTTTTTTTTTTTTTTTTTTTTTTTTTGAAATCTTTAATAAAACACAATATTGCTTCTTTTTTGATTATTTTATTTCAATGTGTTTAACTTATTAATTAACTAAGTCTTTTTTCGGTATTGATTATTTAAATAACCATAATAAAAAACATCTTATTATTTATTTTATCTTTTATTACCACTCAATATATTACCCAAAATATTAAATTACTATATATTTTAAGTTATAAATTTTTATTTTATTATTATATATCAATACTTTTAAATATTTTTAATTTTTTTCTTTTTATAAATCATTATTTTTTAAATAACAGGTTATTTGAATAACCGAATAACAACTGACCTTAAATTTTGTACATTGTACTAACTAAATTGTAAGTATTGTGTAAGATATTGTTTATAAATCAAATAATTATTTATCCGACTAATTTATAGGAACTATGTGTGTAAACTTTTTCATTTTACAAAAAAAAAATTATAACAAAATAGGTAAAAATAATTAATGTAATCAATTTTTTTACTCATTTGTCAATCAAAAATATTTATCTAATTCAATAACATATTTCATATAAAATGAAAAATAATATCACTTCACTTATATTTTTTCAATTAAAAAAAATATTGTGATTGTGATAATAATTGTGACAAAATATTAATTTTAATAATTTAAAATTTTAAAATTTTAAAATATAATATTTTATTTTATTAACCCATTGAACTATTTTTTTAAATTTTTTTTATGTTCCATTATTCTTGTAAAAAGTCATAAATTTAATTGACACAAGTTGATTTGAGACTATAAATATTTATAAATCAAAAAATTGGTTAAAACAATGTTTCAGTAAATATAATTTTATTTGAGATCAGTTATTAAAAACCAGGTGATGTGGTAACCCAATTTAATCGGTAAAAAAATAAAATAATTTATCTCTTTTCTCTCCTATTTTTTTTATTCAAGATGAGTTATTAAAAGTCAGATGATGTGGTAACCCAATTTAATCGGTAAAAAAATAAAATAATTTATCTCTTCTCTCCCCCACTTTTCTTTTTTCCTGTAATGTCGCGTCATTTTCTCTTTTATCATATTCTTGTTTATTATATGATATTATAATCATACAAGTTTATTTATATGTTTAATGAAAATACATTTTTTTTTTATTACAAAATAAATAAAAAAGAGTTAAATATAAATAAAAACTTTATAAAAAAGAAAAGAAAAAGAATTTAGTATAAGTGAGGGTTGTCTGAGTTCTTCCAATCGCTCGCTTCATCTTTGCTAATTTGATTTCTCTCTCTCTTTGTCGTCTGTGTGTTCTTCTTCCGACCTTAACCCTAGAAACTCGCTTATTTCGTCAATCATGCCGGGATTACCACCGGCCTTAGCTGGTCAGATTCGATATCTGCTGCTGAGTTTGAATGGATCGAACTCCGACGCCGTCTTTCAAGATCTCCTTCAGGTCACACTGTTAAAACTTCATATTACTTTATACAGGATATGATTATCTTTAATTAGGTCTTATTATTGATAAACGAGCTGAACTGATTAACTTCGTTACATGATAGACTATGCAACCCTAAATTGTTATCATTTAGTGTTTTCGACTCTGATTTTGCTAGTTTCAGGACTAATGTGGACAAGTGAACGAACATGATCAGTTTATACTATACTTTTGGTTTATTTGGTTTAGGATCATGATTATAGGCTTCACTTTGATGCACGTGTTTTACGGAAATGAAGGGTTTTTGTTGTACTAGAAACATTTCCCATGTACTTGATCGATATATTTCACAAGCTTTTGCAAATAAGGCTTGCATCTTGTAGGCTTATGTCTGAAAGCTTGCTTGTGGATATAACTTCTAAGTGGATTATGAAGATTTGATAGCTTAAACAGTTCTTTTATCTACTGCTATGATGTGATTCGGTTATGCTGTTGTTTTTTTTTGTCTCATTTTACTGATTTGTTCTGTATTTTGCAGTATGTTGAGTATGGAACGGAGGGAGGTGTACTGGTCCTTATGTCGTTCCTGCAGTATCTAAATATTTATGAAAAAGTGTTGAAAAAAGAACCATTGGATCCAGTGTTCTGTTCAATTTTTAAGCATATCTTAGATAAGCCAAATTTCAGTACAATATTGTGTACTTCACTAAGAGGTGAAGTGATTAATGAAGATTTTCTTGAGAATTTAACCAAGGCAATAGGGTTGTCAACATCAGAGAAAATTGGAGTTGGTCTTGCTTTGTCTGATTCAGGAAATCTAGATCATCGACTAAGTGGTAAGTGTATAAAAATCTCAGGTTGATGATAACACATGTTGGATATTTATAATGTCACTGTTGCTGTATTTTTCTTTATTTTGAGGGATTATTGACTGTTAGAGTTGATTTTCCACTGTGCAGGAAATAACTTATGCATTGCACAGATTGGAGAGTTATGTGCAGAGAATATGTCTCTTGGTTCAGCTGAGCAGATCCAGAGCATCTTTATGTTCCTTCAACGATCTGAGGGCCTTTCCAAGCATTTAGACTCTTTTATGCAGTTGCTGTCTCTGATGCAGTTCAAGGAAGATGACCAATTTATTTTGACTCCTTTAATGCCACGTGAATTGCCAAAGGGAAAGTTCTCAAGGTATCTATTTGCGTCTTTTGGATCTTTGTATGTTGATTTATATAAATTGGTTAAGATTCTTAGTTGATCTTCCTGGCTGCCTTCAGGAATTTGGATTTGTTTGATGAAGATCATGAAAATGATTTTGACACTCTTTTAGCTGAAATGGAGAAGGAGATGAGCATGTCTGATATCATGAAGGAATTGGGCTATGGGTGCACCGTTAGTGTGTCACAGTGCAAGGAGATGCTGTCTTTGTTCCTACCTTTGACCGAAGTTACTGTCTCCAGAATACTTGGCACAATCATCTGCACAAATACTGGACTTGATGACCATCAAAATACATTTCCTACATTTTGTTCAGCACTTGGCAGTACAACATCATCTGATCAGACAGTGTTGAACTCGTGGAATATTGATGTTTTGATTGATTCAATCCAGCAACTTGTAGGTTCAATGTTTATCTTGTATGTTATGCCTGTTTTAGGTTACCTTTTGTTATTGATTAAAAATGCTGACTGCAGGCTCCTAGAATCAGCTGGTCCGCAGTTATTGAAAACCTTGATCATGAAGGATTTTGCATTCCTAACGAGACAGCATTTTCCTTCTTCATGTCAATTTATAGGCGTGCATGTCAGGTTGGCCTTTTTCTTTTGTAAATTGTATTTGTACAGCTAAAATCTATTTCAAAATTTATCCTAGACTTGATATCAATTTTGCAGGACCCATTCCCACTCCATGCCATTTGTGGATCACTTTGGAGGAATACAGAGGGACAACTATCTTTCCTTAAGTATGCTGTGGTTTCTCCACATGAATTATTTACCTTTGCACATAGTGGGAGACAATTGGTAAATGATCCATCCTTTACACAAATCGCATTCTTTGATCATTTGCATCATATTTAATCAGATTTCCCTCTGTTATCTTAGGCATATGCAGATGCTTTCCAGGGGCACAAACTTCCTCTAGGACCTACAAATCATGCTTGGATATGTCTTGATCTGTTGCAAACTTTATGCCAACTAGCTGAAGTGGGACATGCTAATGCTGTTCGGTCAATTCTGAAGTTCCCTCTTGAACAATGCCCTGAAGTTTTACTTCTTGGCATGGCACACATAAATGTATCCCTTTTCATTATTGATATATTTTCTATTTCCTATTTTTGTGTTCTTTTAACTTATATTGCTTTCCATACGCAGACCACATACAATCTTATTCAGCATGAGGTGTCTTCTGCAGTGTTACCAGTGATACTTAATCATAGTGCAGGGGTTGGCATGGTTTTCCATCTGTGGCATGTCAATCCTTCCACTTTGTTGCGTGGATTTGTAGATGTTTACAGCATTAATCCAGACAACATGAGTAGAATTTTTGATATATGCCAGGAGCTAAAGGTAGGAATTAGTGTGTTTCATGCCCTTCCCCTATTATTTCATTCCTCTATAATTACATTTCTTGATATATCTTGGGTTTGATATTCGATGAAGAACTGATATGCGTCCATAAGGGTTTGCGTCTGAGCAGTGATGTTCAAGATGTGTTGTTCACTACATTTGGTCTATAGCTAATTATGGGCTCTTCTTATTTAACATTGAGGGTGATGATCTACCTTGCTTAGATTGACTGCTATTGATTACTAATTGTTGTTTGATAAAATGTTGCACGTGCTCCTTCTTGTAACTGTCTTGGGCCTCACTCGTATTGGGTTATCAAAATATATTCTCAAATAACCCACAATCTTGTCATCCATCCGCTCAACAATCACATCATTCAAATTATTAACCAAAATATATATTTTTCACTATATATTTATACCCTTCAAGTATTTTTTACCAAATAACCCACTTTTTTTATAACGAAAAGGGAACAAGGTTATTTTTGAATTATTCATTGATTATTCAAATAACCGGATTTCGAACGATCTCTTGGTGTCATATGATATGTCTCTTGTGGAAGCTGGTACCTTATAATCAATGTTTTATAGCTGCCTTACATTCCCGTAACAAAGAGACCCAGTGTATGATGTTTTACTGTGTATTCTGCAACCTCATATGAGCTATGTGCTTTAAGGTGTTACTATTGAGTCGGCTTTTAAAAAACTTCTGGGAGATTAGGTGTAATGTTGAATCATTTGTGAATACTATCATGAAACATATAATTGTTGTTGAGTTGTCCAAACTAGTTCTTCCTGCAGAATTTGCATGTTGGGCTGATCTTCTCTGAGATTAATGCATACTAATATTTGCAAGTACATTTCTTTGTTCAATCACAGATAATATCACTTGTGCTAGATATGGTTCCATTCTCTTTTGGTATCCGATTGGCTGCTCTTGCTTCTCGTAAAGATCTTCTTGATATGGAGAAATGGATCAAATCTAATGTAACCACATATACAGACCCTTTATTTGAGGTGAGGGTTACTGTTTATCTCCTTCTCCCTTGTCAGTCCTCAGAATAACAAATATATTATTGCTTCCAGGAATGCATAAGATTCATAAAGGAGCAGTTCAGCTCATATCAGGATGTATCTGCTGGAAACCCTCATCAGTCTGTTTCTCTTAGTAACCTTTACTCCGAGGCAGCTTCTACCATTTTCAAGGTATCACTTGTAAAATTTGATCTGCCTATTTATTACAAAGATGAACTCATATTTATGGACTGCAAAGAAGTCTCATTTTCACCACGGTCTCCTGATTGAATGTTTTGCAGGTCCTTCAAGATCAAGTACCGTTGAATGGCACGGACCTGCTAACCGAGGAAATTGAAATGTGGCTTACATCTTCTACACATTCTAGCTCACGCTTGAAGAACTCTGCACCCTCAGATTTTTCAACTGCGGATGGATTTGCAGACGACATTGAGATAGAGGCTAACTCTTATTTCCATCAAATGTTTTCTGGTCAATTGACCATTGAAGCAATGATCCAGATGCTGGCACGATTCAAAGAGTCTTCTGAGAAAAGGTGATCATTTTTCCTGAAACATTATTGTTATGATTCTTGGTCATGGCTGGGGGGTCCTAGCTTCCAACATTAAAAGAAAATTATTGTTATGATTATTTTTTTTGGGAAAAATTTGTTATGATTATTATTGTCTCATTTCGTGTATAGAATTGTTTGTTTCTTTTAGATCTCCTTTATTTGACATGTTATAGTAAGCTGGATTCTCACCACATGTTATTTTCTTTTATATTCTACCAGTTTGGTTCTTATATCCAATTAAATACAAGGCATATATTTTGGCTACCTTATCATGATTTCTAAAATTTAGATTCTCATCGTAGTAAAACTTTCGTTACTTTTGCTTACATATTTTTGCCTTGTCTATTGTGAGTGGATTTTTTAAAATAATTTATCTCTTGTTTCCTATCCATCAAGTTTTAGTAATATGAAAGTTCTTTGGCTATTCTTATGCCAAACCTTCTCATGGTATTGTCTTGCTCTTAACAAGCTATCCAAATTACTGCCTTTTTGGGCATTGCATTATCTTATTAAAAAACATTTTCAGGATTCATTTTCTTCTGAAAGAGTTTTTTCTTCTCTGTTGTTGTTGTTCCATCTTACAAGGGTTTATGTAGACAACACTTTACAAATTTGATCTTTAAGGTTGAAAGCTTTCCTTTGAAGTTGTTCTTTCTGCTGTTAGAGTCTTATGACTAGTGTTTTGCTTTGAACTGTTGACCTACTACAACTACTGATATGGCATATTAATGTTTGACAGGGAGCAATCAATTTTTGATTGCATGATTGGCAATCTATTTGAAGAATACAAATTTTTTCCAAAGTACCCTGATAGACAACTCAAAATTGCTGCAGTCCTCTTTGGTAAACCTAATCTAATTTCTTAGATTACATATTTACTTCTAACCATAGCTTTGACGTGGATTGTACTTGTGATACTTTCAACTATTTCTAATTGTGGGTTTGAGTCTTTACCACGGACTATTTAAAAAAGAAACTAGTTCTAATTGTGTCCTGTCAAAATATCTGCATGACTGCCCCCTCGTTGTAGAATTGAAGTTTGGGTATTAAAATTTATAATTTATAGTATATAGAATAGTGGTGGTTCTTTCATCCAGGTTTGCTTGGATGCACACTTAAATTGTCTTACACTCTTATATGCCAACTGTCTTTATTTCATTGTCAGTTTTGACCCTTTTTTTTTATTTGTGGATTATCTGAATACCTCTATTGTTTATTTTGAGCTGCCAGTTCGAAGGTTTATTGTATGAATGTGCTTATAAGTCAACAGGAGCACTTGTAGTGTTTGTTTTTTGTGGTAACTTAATTTTTATATACCTTGCTTTATGTCACAGAAAATCCAAGGCAACTTTAGAGCTCAAACTAACCGTATTGTAACATATTATATTTGCATAATTTTTGGCTGAATGTTTTGTGATAGTATTATTTTTGCATTGATATCCAGTTGATTATTACGTTCCTCCTTATTCCTACTGGTGTAGCTGTTAGTGGATATTCAGTCTAGCACACATCAACCTTGATATTATTTGCTAATTGTTAATTTTATCTGGATTTACTATTTTTTCTTCTCTTCAATGCTTACTTGAGAATACATTTTGAGAAACTGAAGTCTTCTGTTATTATGTTTTCTGAAAAGTCTATGTCTGGTTCTGCTTTATTTTCCAGGTTCTCTCATCAAACATCAGCTTGTATCTCATCTCACACTTGGCATAGCGCTCCGTGCTGTTTTGGATGCATTGCGTAAACCTGGTGAATCAAAAGTTAGTATATTGTGATGTAGTAAATGATTTGTTCCTCAAGTAAAACATGTCATTACGGTCTGTTCTTCTTTCCTTGCAGATGTGTATTTTTGGAACCAAAGCTTTGGAACAGTTTGTAGATCGTTTAATTGAGTGGCCTCAGTATTGCAATCATATTTTACAAATTTCTCATCTGCGTGCTAGTCATTCTGAGCTTGTTGCATTTATTGAAAGAGCACTTGCTAGGATTTCTTCTGGCAATGCAGACTCTGGAGGAGTGAATGCATCTGATCAACATGGTTCTTTTCATTCAACTGCCGCCACTGCAGAGGTGAATATTTGTTTATGGGTTTATGAGTACCCTGTTGTCATCCAGGGATTAATAATTTTTAGTATGTATTATCAGTGGAAGGAAAGAATTTTGACTATGGATAATTAGTTAAGGATGTGGAAAACCTCTTTTGGCAATTGATTCCAAATAGTTCAGACAGTTCTGTGCCTACCATCTTCCTGAAAAAAATAGCTCATGTGATATTTGAGTAGATTTGTATATCTAAGGTTATTTCTTACATTTTTAAGTTTTATTGGATTAGCTGCACTGTTTATGTGCTTCTATTTTAGGGATTGAAGGTTCAAACTTTGTCGAGGATGTGTTGCTCATTGAGTCTATTTTATAATAAGTGACTAGAATAATGAATTTCTAGTGGTCACATTTTGGGTTTGTAGTAGTCTTACTATGACAGTTTTTTTAAGACGGTTGCGCCTTTCCCTGTATTTTTTTTTTGAAAATCCTCTTCAGTCTTCATTATAGCAATTCCAACAAATTTCTTCTTAGATCTAGGCCACCCATAAAACTTCTTCATTCTTTATGGTGGCTAGATATTGGCAGGTGTTGCTTATCATGGCTAGGTAATTTCCACAGTTTTCATGAACTCGCAATAACTTAGAATAGTGGCCATTTGCAGAGTTGGTCAGAGCATTTTATTTGTATCACATTTTATGTAAGAAAGTGTAAAATCACGTACTTTAAAGTCGGTATAATTGATCTTTTGATATAACTAATGCGTACTTACAAGTTTAGTCTTAGAATCATATGGCCTTTTGATATAACTCATGTGTACTTTCAAGTTTAGTCCTAAAATCATATGGTCTTTGTACCAGGTTAGAGGACTAATTGCCACAATACATTTACTTACAAAATTACTTCTACAGCTTTCACATACTTATCCTTGCACTTGCAATATGGAGCGTCAATATTTCCCTCTCTAAACTGTAGTAGCTATAGCATTAATCTCTCTAGATTTGTGAATGTTTTGGGATCACCGTCTGATTTTTACTTTTCTTGGTTATTTTGATATTTAGGCTGATTTTGTTTTTAACACTTTCAGATGCCAAGTTCGTCTTTCCGATTAATTGGATCTGCAAGCACACAATCTTCATTGCAAATCTCTTCTGCCCTGCAACTTCAACAAAGAGATATAATCCCTCTCGAAGAGAGTCAAAAACTTTCCCTGGCTTCCTCGAATTTTAAGTCTCTCATACCTCCTCCTGGCCAACCTTCACCTTTGCCTCCCAGTGATGCTACCACTCAGAAGGTATGAGCTTGTTCCAACATATGCTATTTCAAATTATTCCATAACTTTTTGGATGTAAATTATGATACCTTCTAATTTATATTTTCTTGTTGTTTTCTTTGCAATTACAGAATACAACTACTGCTGCCACTATAGTGCCTTCATCAGTTGGATTTACACGTCCCTCTCGAGCAATTGCCTCAGCAAGTAATTTTCTCTCATGGTTTAATTTATCTTCATGTTCTTACATAGATGAATGTTTGAAGTAGATTCTCGGTTGAATTGGCCCCAGAGAAATGTAGCCCCTAATTTTTCCTTCACGGGTATATGTTTTGATTATGGTTTAAAACTTGTTCTGTATGAAATCACCACATGGTAGTCTTAAATTAAGTGGGTCGTTTATTGGGCTCTTTATTCTAAATTGTTGTGTCGATACTTTCACAGCTCTTTTTTTTTTCAAATCGAAGTCTCATGTGTCCTATTTCTCTGACATTTTTTGGGATTTGTTTCTACAGGATTTGGATCTGCCTTGAACATTGAAACGCTTGTTGCTGCAGCAGAGAGAAGGGAAACTCCTTTAGAGGTTTGATTCAGTTTTAGGGCGTGATGCACATATCCATTTATCTTTTTGTCTTCTTCAGAAAATCTACAAATGTCATTAACTGATTTATAATCGTCAAGTGCAGTATATTGTGTCAGCTATGTCATCTTTTTCCATTTATCATAATGTTTTCATCTTCAAATTAAGCTAACAAAAATAAGTGCTGTATTGTCCATCCACTTGTCTGTTCTATCTGTTAAACAGTCTGAGGGATTTATCCTTCTAGAACATTGACCTGTCTATGTACATCATTACAATCTTAAAAAGAGTTTATGGAAAGGTGTTAACAATAATCTAGGGAAGTTGCTTTCATGTCTGCGTGACGAACTGACAGTTATCAGTAATGTGGGAAATTAACTAGAAGGCAAGGTTATCACGATATTAGCATGTTTACCTCATTATCTTCTGTTAATTATCATCTCTGTTGTGAGAAATTTGTTTACTTCTTTAGGTATTTGTCTTCTGTTGGTTTAATAATTTCAAGTTTTTTTTCTACAGGCTCCAGCATCAGAAGTTCAGGATAAAATTTCATTTATTATCAATAATTTGTCTGTAGCAAATTTTGAATCAAAAGCGAAGGAGTTTACTGAATTTTTGAAAGATCAATATTATCCTTGGTTTGCCCAATACATGGTTATGAAGAGGTGAGAATGCACCTATGAATAATCGATTCTTTTGTTTATGAATTTCTTCTTCATGCATAAACATAAATGCATCATCATCTCACTTTTTCCAAAAAAATAAATGCATCATCATCTATTGTAATAACTTTAAGATTAGGGATTCTGATGAAGGCCTGGAAGACCTTAGACAAGGAATCTGATGATGAAAAGAGATTATTATAATGTTTAAAGAAACTGGATCAACACCTTTTTGCTGAGTAGATGTCCTAATACTACTTTTAGATTATATATATGCATAAAGGTAGGTTAGTTTTCATGGAGATAAAATTATGGTTGATTTTGAATGCAATAATTACTGATAGGTCTAATGTTGAAAATCTTAAGTCATGCAATCAAGTTGATTCTATTTTAAAGATTAATTAAGAAATCATGCAAGGAGGTGTCATATAGCAGTTTAGTATTTTGTGTTTTGCATGGTTTTATGGAAGGGTTGATATTACCTGGAAAAGTGATGAAATATCATTAGGAATGAACTAGTGCAAAAATTGTGAAACAGCCTGTATCAGTTAAATAAATTGGAATTCTTTGCTATTATTTTTATTTGAAGAATAATTGGAAAATAAGACAGCAAGTGCAAAATGAATAATAACCAAATGTTTTTTTTGCACTTTTCATAAATGAATTGGAGTATTTTAGTATTGAGAAATGTCATTTCATATCAATATGGAGATGGTTTTTGATTTGTTGAAGTTTCCACAAACAGTTCTATTGCAAACAAGATAATTTTCAGTTCTCACTAAGTTTATGAATGTAGGTAAAAGATTAAATATTTAACAAGCATTCAAATTGAATTTAAGTTGATGATCTCTTACAACTCAGATTTTAGGTAGTAATAAAGACCTAATCGCTTAGTTTAGAGCTCAGGAATGGGTTCCAGTAGGACACTGTTTCCATTGTGTCTTGAGTTGGTAAAGGCTGAGTATGATGCATATGGAAGCTAGTTAAGGACGGAAGATGTAGAATAGAAGTGCAAACATTAAGCTTATGGAGATTTTGTGAACATTGTTGTAGAAGTAGTAGAAGGGATTTACTGAGAGTTTACCTAGCTTTGTTTTAGAATCGTATCATTATACATTGACATTGAAGTGAAAATATTTATAAAAAATGGCCACTGTTTCCATTGTTGCGGTGAGCTGGTAAAGTCTGACTATGATAAATATGGAAACTGGTTATGGACTGAAGCTGTAGAATAGAAGTGCAAATATTTAAGGCTATGGAGATTTTGTGAACATTGTAGTAGAAGTAGTTGAAGAGGTTTGCTGATAGTGTACCTGCTTTGTGTTAGAATCATATACATTGAAGTGAAAGTATTTATAGAGAAATTTAAGTTGCAAGTCCAGTAAAACCTAAGCCACTTAGGAGGGGTTTTAGAATCATATACGTTGTGACAGACTTTTCCATTTCCTGGATCTGCTATTGTGAAATGGTGTGAACAAATTAGCTCAGAGAACAAGTTCAGAACTGGCCTGAGTTTTGTCCAATGCTTTACCAATTGGAAATAAAAAGTTTTTGTACAACTACACCATTTTGTTTATTTCAATTTAGTCGAGGTGCACGCAGCTAGCCTAGCCTGAACATTCTGGTGTTACAAAATATTGTGGAAGGGTAAAAGGAGTCCACAGTTAGGATCGAAGACATTCATTCAATTGTAGCAATCATGGATAATTGAGTGGACTTTTTGTTTGAACATAAGGCAGTCAATTATTGCTTTGGTATATTAGCTTTATTTTCTGTTGAATATCTTTGTAGGGCAAGTATCGAGCCCAATTTTCATGACTTGTACTTAAAGTTCCTGGAGAAAGTGAGCTCACCCTCTTTGAACAAAGAGATTCTTCAGGCTACATATGAAAACTGCAAGGTCTGTTCTATAAATTTATCATAAAGTACCTTGGTCAGTTTTTATGAAGGTTGCATTTAACCTGAATGAGTTTTTTCAGGTTCTATTGGGCTCAGAACTTATAAAATCCAGTTCGGAAGAGCGATCCTTATTAAAGAATCTTGGAAGTTGGCTTGGAAAATTCACAATTGGAAGGAATAAGGCCCTGAGGGCATGCCATATTGATCCAAAGTCTTTGATCATTGAGGTAATTCTTTCATTTATCTATTTATATTAAACTCATTGACATATGATTTAATTAAATTTAAATCTCTATTTTCTTTTGGTTATCTTAATTTGCCGTTCTTATGCAGGCATATGAGAAAGGTTTGATGATTGCAGTTATACCATTCACCTCCAAGGTCTGTTTAAATGAAGTTTTGAATTTACAGTTCTAGATAGTGCAGCATATAATTCTTCTTCTCTTGTTGCAGGTTCTTGAACCATGTCAAAACAGTGCAGCCTATCAGCCCCCCAATCCATATACTATGGGTATTCTTAAGTTACTTGCTGAGATTTATGCTATGCCTAATCTGAAAATGAATCTGAAGTTTGACATTGAGGTATCTATTTCATAATTTAGTGTTTGTTTGTCTTTGTGTGTCCTGCTTTTGTGACATGTGTGTCTAGCTATTTGTTAATGTGTTTTTCCATTTAAGGTGTTGTTCAAGAATCTTAGTGTGGATCTGAAGGGGGTGACTCCTACCTCTCTTCTCAAGGACATAGTTAGGCAAATTGAGGGGAATCCTGACTTCTCTACCAAAGATGTTGTAGCTCCACCACAATCGATTGTGAGTGAAGTCAAATCTAATGCTGTCTCTGCCTTGAATCAAGTTGAGCTACCTCTTGAGGTAGCAACGCCAGCTCACCCTGGTGGGCACTCTCACATGCTATCTCAGGTTAGTGCTACTGTTTTCATTGCTAACTGGCATATTCTATTGCATTGCTTGCGATCTCATATTCACACTCCAATATAGTTTGCTGCTCCTCCCCTCCATCTTACTGCTGGTGCTTTGATCGAGGATGAAAAGATGGCAGCATTAGGTTTGTCTGATCAGCTGTCATCTGCTCAAGGACTAGTACCACGTCAATCATCATTTTCAGTTAATCAGGTATGATTATGTTGCTCACCCTCGTCTACTAGATTACTCTATCTGAGCCCTTCAATGAGAATGCTATATTTTTTCAGCTTTCTACGCCAGCATCTAATATTGAGCAGCAAGTCATCGTCAACCCAAAGCTTCATACCCTTGGACTTTATTTACATTTCCAGAGGTTTAAACTACTCCAGTTCTCTTTGCTGTCTCTGTAGAAATTATGAAGTTTGTGTTACAATTGTATGTTTGTTGTTATAGTGTTGTTCCGCTCGCTATGGATAGAGCTATAAAGGAGATAGTATCTGGTATCGTGCAGCGTAGTGTCTCCATAGCCACTCAGACAACCAAAGAACTTGTTCTTAAGGTTTCTTCATGCTCCTTACTGTTGTTTGCAAGTTTGTTGGAATTTATTTCATGCTATTTTACTGTTGTTTGCAAGTTTGTGGAATTTATTTCATGCTATTTTACTGACAAATAACAAATGTTTATAGGATTACGCAATGGAATATGATGAAAATAGAATACGTAGTGCAGCTCATCTAATGGTTGCTAGTCTTGCTGGCAGTTTAGCTCATGTGACCTGCAAGGTTTGTCTAGAGATATGTTTTTACCTTCTTGTCTGATTAGATTATTATATGACTTTACTTTGAATTTCAAAGTTTCTGCCTCCCAACTGATTTCATTCTGTATCTTGCAATAGGAGCCTCTACGTGGTTCAATATCAAGTCAGCTGAGGAGTACACTTCAGGGTTCAAGTATCGGAAATGAACTTCTTGAGCAAGCTGTACAGCTTGTTACTAATGATAATCTCGACCTTGGATGTGCTTTGATCGAACAGGCAGCCACAGAGAAGGTTGCAACCGTTTCCTTTCTTATATGAGTATTTATGCTTATGGTTTTGTGTTCTATATTTAAATTGATTCTGAACTGCAGCCTGTATATATGACCACACATGACATTTTACATAATAAAAATATGTTAAAAAAATGAATTCAGCAATATTCAGAAGCAACAATTAGTAAAGTTCTGCCTTCTTTTGACTGAAAATCACATGCTCGTAATTCTCTGTTTCCTTACCAACCCAGTATATTCCCTCGCTAGCATAGAAACATCAAGGAATAAACTTTATTAGATATGTCTATGTTCACATAAATAAATTATCATTTCTCCAGATAGTTCGTTCTTGAGTTGATGTTGGTCCAAATATTAACTTTTCTTCTTCAAGACATTTTCTCCTCTCAAAGCCACTGTTTTTTTCATTACCTAATAACGTCAAATAGGTTAATCCCATACCTTATGACCATCACTGGAGATCTAATTGACAACCTACAATAAGGATCAATGAAGTAAACGATTCTGGGGAGTAGCTAGGAAGAGGGAGACTTTATGAATAGCTTTCATGGGTAAAATGTGATTTAAGCAGTAGACCACTGATGGCAAGGCATAATTCTTCACAGCAGTTCCTTCCAGACTTTAAAATGTGTCAACTATTAAACCTTGACTTGACCCAATTCATGTGAACATATCCTATATGACTAATGCAGGCAGTACTGACAATAATTGGACAGAAACTGGGCTTAAAATTGTAAGAACATCCTAATAAGTTGACAGAAAATGATTGCACCATTTCATGTATGGTTTGGTCATTTATTGGGTTTTTGTTTTTTTAACATAATGCAATTACTGTTGATCGTTTTGGAAAAAAAAAAACTGGCATAAAGGAGAAAATATTCATGAGAAGTGGCCAAAGTATAGTCATTTTATGGGTAATTAGGTTAAGTGATTTTTTTTATTTTACATTCTTGTACATAAGAGAAGTGTTCACCAAAAAAAGGACAAACATGCTTATATCAATTGGTACTGGGGTGCTTCTCTCTAACCCTATGAGAATGTTTGTGGTTGAATGGCTGTTTGTTTGCTAGAGTTATACTGATAGAAATATTTACATTAAGCAATATGGATTTTCCAATATGAAACTGTCTTTAACAAGATGCTTAAATCAATTTAAGTCCACTGGAGGATTATGGTTACTATGTTTTGTGATACCTGTTTTTTGCAACTTTGAAAATATACTTATATTCAGTTATGTAGCCTTTCCTACATGTTGGTCATAAACTTATCGATAAGGTCTGCTAAATTATCTTTTTTTTTGTTGGCGATGGTTTCTTCTCTTTTATAGGCAATTCAAACCATTGATGGGGAAATAGCTCAACAGCTTTCTATTAGAAGGAAGCATAGAGATGGTGTTGGTCCTGCATTTTATGATTCTGGTCTTTATACTCAAGGTCATACAGGTGGTTTGCCTGAAGCTCTCCGCCCTAAACCTGGCCGCTTGTCCCATTCTCAACAGCGGGTTTATGAGGTGACCCTAAAACTATCACTTTCTCCATATCACGGCTCTTGTTTATGCTGCTTAGTAAGTATATATATTTTTACCAATAGGACTTTGTGAAGCTACCGTGGCAGAACCAGTCATCCCATAACTCTAATACCCTACCAGTTGGTTCTTCAGCACCATCTAGCAGTGCTTCCATGTCCAAGTTATACAGTTCCGTATCAGGACAACTAAATCCAGGAATTTACTCATCTGGCCTGGGTAACTCTGGAGTTAGTTCACTTGTGCAGCCTCTAGATATTACCTCTGAGGAGATGGACTCCAGTGCAGTTCAGCTGCATAGGTTTGCTCCTAAATAATTATAGATCTTAATCTCACTTTGTGTTCCTCCTTTACCAATAGCGAATTCTGAACTTGTTAAATTTCGGCAGTGTTGCTAATATTGTATCCACCGATGGAGTTAATCAGAGTGATTTTGATGGTGATTCTGTCGTTGCTTCTTTCCCTTCAGCATCAGCTGCTGAATTGCATCCTATTGAACCTCCCATCATTGCGAAAGTAAAGATCAAATATGTTGCTTGACATGCTGCCATATATATTTTCTCTGTTTAATCTATAATCTGTTTTTTGACAGGACTCCGGAGCTCCTTTACAGATTTTGTCATCAACTACTGCATCTGACCGTGTTGTGAGCAGCTCCTCGGAACAGCTGTTGACTACTGGCGATGCATTGGAGAAGTACCAAATTATCTCAGAGAAGGTCTGAACATATATTCTTCCTTGTTATCACTGCGTTAGTTTTTCTGTCATCATTAATCAAAATTATATTTGCTTGGTTGTTTTTTCTTAATTTTAATGCCAGTGACAATCTAACATTATATCTTTATGGGTGAAAACTGCATACACCATATATAGAGTAGATATAACTTGATGAATGTCGCCCATATTTGTGTTAAATTTTTAGTACTTATGGGTTGAGCGGCGTAGGTGTTTTGAGTGTCCTTCGTTCTACCTAAGAATACTATATTTGGATTTATCTGTTATATATTTTACATCTTTGTATGTACATTGAGCAATAAAGTTTCCTCAATATGTTTTCAGCTTGAAGATATGGTGGCTAATGATGCTACAGAAGCAGAAACTCAGGTTATTTGTGCTGAACATTTTCTAATATTTTTCCTGGACTCATGAATTCCATGGTATATGAAAATTCATTTTATATATTCTCAGGGTATAATTGGCGAGGTTCCTGGAATTATTCTCAGATGTGTTAGCCGAGATGAAGCTGCATTGGCTGTGGCGCAGAAGGTGTCATTTTCGTTTCTGAAGATATGATTATTTATAGATGTTAAACTTCTGGAATTCTTTGTTACATATCTTTCCATGCTACAGGTTTTCAAGGGTCTGTATGAAAATGCATCTAATAGTGCCCATGTTGCTGCTCATCTAGCCATTCTTGCTGCCATTCGTGATGTCAGCAAGCTTGTGGTTAAGGAGCTCACTAGTTGGGTATGTGCTTGTTATTCTTAATTCTGCTTCTGTGTTTTTGTTACTGCTGCAAGGTATCTGGCATGTTCTGATAAAAAAACACAAAATTTAAAAAACAAAATGATAATAACATCTATTATTTAAAATTTTATAAAATTTGATAAAAAAATGTAAATCAGTAGAAATAGGTACTTTTGTGTTGAAGACTTGTGAGATTGGTGTGTTCTAGAGTTATGGACTGGAAGAAGTATGTAGTCTCTGTAAAACTAGTGTTTTGGTGGAACTTGTTTTCATAAGTTCAGTTTTACAGGTGATATATTCTGACGAGGACAGGAAATTGAACAAGGACATAACTGTGGGACTTATTCGCAGCGAGCTACTGAACCTTGCGGAGTATAATCTCCATATGGCTAAGCTTCTTGATGCGGGAAGGAATAGTATGCAGATCTTTTCAATCAAACTTTTCTCCAATTGTTATGTTTATAAATAAATACTTATGGCCGACTCCCTGTGATAATGTGCAGAGGCCGCTACCGAATTTGCAATTTCTCTTATCCAGACACTGGTGCATAGTGATCCTAGAATTATTTCTGAACTTCATAACCTTGTTGATGCCTTGGCTAAGGTATGTTTTTATTATGTGTGAAACATAGGGCTCAGGGCCTTGTTTGATGTGGGTTATGTGGTATTAATTTTATATAACCTACTATCCAATTAATAATCTACTCATCAATCACGTCATTCAAATTATAAACCAAAATACCCTCTATTTAAAATTAATATTTATACCCCTCTTTTTAACCAAAAAACCTGATTTTCTTTGTAACCTATATCAAACAAGTTTATTTGAAAAGAATCACTTGGTTTTTCAAATAACCCTATATCAAACACGGGATAGATGTTGTTGCTGTTAGGTCTGATTAATCATCCGTTTGCAGCTTGCGGCCAGACCTGGATCTCCTGAATCTCTACAGCAGCTGGTTGAGGTAGCTAGAAACCCTTCTCCAAATGCTCCTGCTATTTCTGCCTTCGGAAAGGAGGACAATGGCAGACAGATGCCTAGAGATAAAAAGGTATCTAGAATTCCGTCTAGAAATTTTCTTCAAGGTGTTGTCCAAATGTATGTAATGCATAACTGATTATATCAATCAGGCACTAGTGCATATCGTAGCAAACAGAGAAGATTACAGTGTTACAGAATTGTCTGAACCCGACCCTGCTGGTTTTCGTGATCAGGTGATCCCTTATTTGCATCTTACTTCTTTAATAAACATTTGTTAGCTGCTTGCATTTTTATTTCTGACACTTTAATTGCAGGCTTCTATGTTCTTTGCTGAGTGGTACAAGATATGCGAGCTTCCGGTTGTAAATGACGCAGTATCTTCACATTATGTTTTGCAATTACATCAAAGTGGACTTCTTAAGGGAGATGACATGTCTGATCGATTTTTTCGCTGTCTCACGGTATGTTGATTGAGATTTATTATACTTTTAGGGTGCACTCGATAAAATTAAAGATTTTGTATGTAAATTGATTTAATAAAATGTGGAACAGTGTAGGCTCAGTAGTTAGAGTGTCACCTTCCTTGCTTCCTATGCAGAAGGTTTACCGAATTAAGTAAAAATATTTAGCTTAATTTGAGATTTTAATAATAGTTATCAATAAATTTAATTATAATAAGCACCTAATCATGTAGATTAAGTGATAAATTGTCTTAACAAGCACTACCTTAATTTCTGATATTAATGATCTTTTTTTTCTTTTTCAAAATTGATTCAGGAGATCTCGGTATCACATTGTTTATCTTCTTCTGAAACAATGAGCTCTGCTCCACTGCAATCCCAGCAAGTCCAACCACTTTCGTTCCTTGCAATTGATATATATGCAAAACTCGTGTTCTCTATTCTTAAGGTTGGTGCATATGTCATTATGTCAGTTGTGTGCACAAGTTCAAGACCTTTTTGTTTTTCTAAGGCTAACTCATTCGCTTTCTGTAATTTTCTAGTTTTGCCCTGTGGACCAGGGATCAAATAATAAACTCTATCTTCTTCCAAAGGTATGTATCCTAAACCTGAAGCTCTTGTAGCATGGAGATGTAATTTATTTGGCTCTTTTTCTATCAAAAAATCCATTAATCATGAACTGGAAAATATTATGTTAAAATGAAATCACTTCCAATTTTACTTTCTACAACTTTCTAATGAGTCTGAAAAAATACTTGTTTTCAAATAGGCTCATTAAGTATGTTACTCCAATTTTACAGATCCTCTTAGTGACGGTGAGGATTATTCATAAGGATGCTGAGGAGAAGAAATCATCTTTCAATCCGAGACCATATTTTAGATTGTTTATCAATTGGCTGCTAGATTTAAGTTCAATGGAGCCTGTATTTGATGGTGCAAATCTTCAGGTGTGTTCTTTTTCTATTAACCTCTTATCCATTACTTTTATTAATTATTTTCAGTCTAAAGCTAAAGATTTCTCTTAAAGGTCTTGACTGCTTTTGCAAACACTTTCCATGCACTCCAACCCCTTAAAGTTCCTGGGTTCAGGTTTGTCAGTTATATTTGGAAACAGCAATTTAAGAGTGGATTATTTTTTTTGTCAAATTAATGGTCTTGTTTCTTTTTCAGTTTTGCATGGCTTGAACTTATCAGTCAGAGAAGCTTTTTGCCGAAGTTACTCACTGGAAATTCCCAGAAGGGGTGGCCTTACATGCAACGTTTGCTGGTTGATTTGTTTCAGTTCCTAGAGCCATTTCTAAGGACTGCCGAGCTTGGAGATCCGGTTTACCTCTTTTTCTTTCTTTTTGTTTAGGGGGTCAATTTGGTTGTGACAGCTGGTTTTAATGTTTTTTGATTTGTTTTATACAGGTACATGTTCTGTATAAAGGAACTTTGAGGGTATTGCTAGTTCTCCTCCATGATTACCCAGAATTTCTCTGCGATTATCACTTTAGCTTCTGTGATGTAATCCCTTCAAGCTGCATTCAAATGCGGAATATAATCTTAAGTGCATTTCCACGCAATATGAGGCTACCTGATCCTTCTACTCCAAACTTAAAGGTAGTTATACTTTCTGTTGCATTTTATCTTTTTGTTTTAGAAAAATATTTTAAGATCAAAAGCATGCCAATGACTGCAAATTAAGTGTTGAATGTTCACTGCTGAATGAGTTTAAGTACGTGAAAAATGAATGTTCGAGAAAACCAAATAAAATATCTAAAAGATGTAGAACTATTTTTTATTTATTTTTAGGAAGTTTGCATGATCCCCAATTCCTACTCCTTCCATTTAATAAAAGATGTAGAACTAATGTTGGAATGTACTTAAAAGATCATTTTACTTTGACACAAGTTGATTAATTTCTTGGGTTTAGGATGTCCTGGATTCTCTTATTAGATTACTGATTTAAGCCGAAATTGAATTGAATCTAAATATTTTACTGATTTGTAAGAAAGTTATAAAATTTGAATAAGATAAGTTGTGTTTATAATCCAATTGTCGTTTTTTGCCAGATTGATTTACTTGCAGAAATCAGTCAATCTCCCAGAATTCTTTCAGAAGTTGACGCCGCTCTTAAGGCAAAGCAAATGAAGTCCGAAGTAGATGAATATCTGAAGGTATCATCAACTTCACTTTCCAAACTTCTTCATCTGTTTGTTTGTTTTCCTTTTAATATTTTTTTGTCAAATCCTTACAGATAAGGCAACAAGGCTCCACATTTCTATCTGATCTAAAGCAGAAACTTCTTCTCCCTCCAAACGAAGCCCTTCGATCAGGGACCCGCTACAATATACCCCTTATCAATTCCCTTGTTCTTTATGTTGGCATGCAGGTATAAATAATTATACAATTTTTATATCCATCTATTTTTTCTTTTACGTTTTGATGCAACCCTTATGTCTGGTTCTCGTTTTTTTGGTGTGTGTAGGCTATACAACAGTTGCAGGCGAGGACTCCACCTCATACACAGGCAATACCTAGTAGTGCTCCTCTTGCAGTTTTCTTAGTTGGTGCTGCTTTAGACATATTCCAGATGTTGATGATGGATTTGGATACTGAAGGCAGATATTTATTTCTTAACGTCGTTGCTAACCAACTTCGATATCCCAACAATCACACCCATTACTTCTCCTTCATTCTTCTCTACTTGTTCAATGAATCAAACCAGGTAAATATTTATTATATAGGTTTTGAAACACTTTTATGTGAGGTATCTGATATAACCTTGAACTAGAATTAAGTTTAATATCTAGAATCAAAGAGTATATTTCATGAATCAAAGAGAATTGTACTGAGATGAGAAGAGAATAATTAATTGGGAAATATAGAACCCTAAATGTTAGGAAGAATACAATTGTGATAAGAGAGACAAGTGTTTTCAACTAATTCATTTCCTAGCTACTAATCTATTTATACTATTTATTTATAACCACTACTATCCCCTATTCAACCCTAGGGCATAAGACCTAATCCTTCCCCTTGTAACAATATTTCATTTGGAAACATAACTTTGGCCTTCTTCGGATTGGTTTGTGTTGGGGTTATGAAATAGTTGGTAACAATATCTCATTTGGATTACGATCACAATTGGAAACATAACTTTGGCCTTCTTCGGATTGGTTCGTGTTGGGGTTATGAAATAGTTGGTAACAATATCTCATTTGGATTACGATCACAATTGGAAACATAACTTTGGTCTTCTTCGGATTGGCTCGTGTTGGGTTATGAAAAAGTTGGTTATTTGGATAAAATGACTTAATGGGTATTTTGGTTGTCGATTTGATTGAAATGATTTGAATATTTGAGGATTATTCAAATAACTTAATCCGAAGATGAACAAAGTGTTTCTTAGGGTCTAATTCAAAACACTTGTTGTTTCGATTATTTGGCTAGGTTTTGATAAAATGTTTTGAAACGCAGGAAATTATTCAGGAGCAAATCACGAGAGTATTATTGGAACGTCTGATTGTTAACCGTCCACATCCATGGGGGCTTTTGATTACATTTATAGAGCTGATCAAGGTAATAATTATAATTGATCTGTTATTCTTGTTCAAAGTCAGGAAACATCTTAATATATTTTTTAAAACAGAATCCGCGATACAACTTTTGGAGTAAATCTTTCACGAGGTGTGCACCTGAGATTGAGAAACTTTTTGAATCGGTTTCTAGATCGTGTGGTGGTCCTAAACCCGTAGATGATAGTTTAGTTGCGAGTGGAATATCCGATCCAATGCATTAAGTTACAAAACTCTTGATTTATTTATATATATTTATATTGTACTGTAATGTAATGGTATTTATTATTTTAGAAAGATTTTTGCCAAATGTAAAAAACATGTAGTATTATTTATATTTACTACATTTGTTTTGTATCATTGCATAATGACTGGTACTTGCTTATTGACTGCATTATTGATGTTTAAATACACTTTCAGTATATTATTATTGACTACAAATTTTAAATGTTCTAGAATTTTTTATTAAATGTTATAGATTTTTCCTATGCTGGTTTCTCAATTTGATTTGAATTATGTTTGTTTTAAACTAAGTTCTCTTAAAATTTAATTGGATTTTCACAAAAAAGATGTTTTTGGAATTACTTGCAAATGTTTTATGATTTGAAATTAGGCTCTTTTTGTGTTCTTTTCTTGAGTTTTATTTTTGTTATAACTTATGCTTATTCAAGATTTTCAAGTCATAAAAACTTGTTTTTAAAATAATTTTGATTAATGAAATGATTCCATCTATAAAAAGTGAAGTTTGACATTCCAATGCAAACACAATAATGGAGTCTAATTAGTTTATAGCGATGAATAAATACATTCGTTATATATGTTCAATTCTTTGACTTTCTTCATTAAGAAAATTGCTGTAATTCGTTGCTAAATATTTAGATGGAAAAAGTGTTGAAATACCAATGTGGATAATATAATTTTGTAGTTATACTAGCTTGAAAATGTCTTTTATGGACATTTTTTAAATCTCTAGTAAAAAAAATAGATTAAAGTGGCAAACTATTTCTGCCTCACATCTAATCAAAATCTCCTTAAATAGATGACTCTTTATCGAAGAATAGATTAGAGAGTTGATATTTTTATCAATGTTTCGATTTCACTTGGAAACTGACGACAAATTTATATCTCCCGATTTTAAGACTAGCTACATTTACTTTGTGTTGATCCTAAAGATTCCATTAAAAATATCGTTTTTTTTGAAACAGGCGTAAATTTTTTTTTTTTATCAAGAATCTAATTTTTGGTTATGATGTTATCAATGGAAGAGTCTTTAACATCTAACATACTAAAAAATGATTTTATCTAACGAATTAATTAATCATAATTTTCTTCATTGTGACCAACATGTGGACTCATTTGCAGAATATCCTTTATTTTTAGTGGGATCATCAACATTTCATTTTTAGTGGGATCATCAACAAATGTTTAACTTTTGGGTGAAATGTATTATCTAGAGTTAGAGCCGAATTTTGGGTAAGATCAGCTAGACAGTCGCGTAGTATCCCCTCCCACAAGGGTATCCAAAATCAGAAAAATAAAAATTAATAACACCTAACCAGGTTTGATCATATTCTTCTTCTTCATTGTAACCTGTCGAAGAGCATGTTACTCTTCTGCCCAACAAAGGTCCCTGACTTTTGGTTCAAATGGATTAACTAGAGTCAGGACCGACCTTAGGGTAAGGTCAGTTATGCGGCCTCCTAGTGCACCGTTCACACAAGGCACCCAAAATCTGAAAAATAAAATTGATAGCACCAAACAAAGTTTGATCTCTAGGTCACGAACCTATTTTATTTTTATTAAAAATAATACAAACTTATTATATTTATTTAATAGAAGACAAAACAGACTACTATATTAAAATAGAAGAATAAATTTTTATTTTTCGTTTAGGGCACCCACTCCTGACTATCGCTATTTACTAGAGCTCTAACAACAACATTGGGACGATTGAAAACAAATTATCCTCATCACAATATGGAAAAAATAAATAAAAGAGTTTTCAAAATAAAAAATATGGAATGATCATCTCAAAGAGAATTAATGTTATATGCATTCGTTTCCATTAAAAAAAATGGGACTGTCGATATTATTAGCATTTAAAATTCTTATATTATTATTTTTTATTTTACTTTTTTCCTTTATAACGTTTCAAAGCTTCTTGTATTATTTTTAATAAAAGAGTTAAAAAAAATTAAAAGATTGGTTGGAATTAAGTTGCAATTTTAAAACATTTTTCTTTGGGTCTTTGTTTGGAAATACCACTTGATCTAAGGTTTTAATAAAAAGGAATTATAAACAAAATATAAATTGATTTAAACATTATTAGAATAAAATATAAATTGATTTAAACATTATTAGAATAAATTTAAACGACTTTAAAAAATACCTTGATCAACAAATTATTAGCATTATAAAAATAAATTGAGTAAAATTTTTATAAAAGTTCAAATTGCGTCAATAGCTTATCAGAATTACAAATTGAGGTTAATTGTAATTTCGAACCTTTTATTTAAAATTTTACAAAATGGTTTCACATTGTCAATTTGTACACCTTTTGTTAAAAAATTATTTACGAAATAAAAAAAATACATGTGTTAAAAACAAATAAATTAATTATGAGACTTTTCTTTGAATAAATGTTAAAATCATTGGTCAAATATTACTTGTTAAAACAAAAAAATAAACATAAATCTTCTCATTTCAAAATAGCTTTCGCGATTCACCTTCACCTTCTCCCTTTTTTCTCTATGTTGTCGCCCAGCTGTCTATTCTTCTTTCTTACAGCATCCGCAAAGTAAACCATCATCTCTACACTTCCTTTATTCAATCTTTTAACCGCAAAAGATCACGTTGACGTATCCATGTTTAAACACTAATTCTGTTTTGATAAGTTCTCCCCAATTCTATGATTCATGTTTAATTTTCTTATTAATTTTGGCCATACAATACAATGACCAAATGTTTTTCTCATTTTTTTCATTAGGACTTAACATAAATATGAATTTCAAAATTCATAATAAGAGGAAGAATGTATGGCCATAATTAATAATCAGAAGAATGAGACGTGAATCATAGAATTAGAGTTAAAACATTCGTCAATGTGATCTTTTGTGGTTAAGAAATTAAAAAATATGTAAAGAAATGAGGGTTTACCTTTGCTGATGGTGAAAGGTGAAAGAAAAAAGAATAGACAGCGGCACGCAGACGTAAAGAAAGAAGGGAGAAGATGAAGGATAGTTGTGCTGTGTTGAAATGAGAAGATTTTGAATTTTTGTTTTAATGAATTATATTTGGCCAATAATTTTAACCTTTATTATTAAAAAAGAGGTGTTTTTCCCACCCATCCTGACATTTCCACCTTTTAGCTCCACTCCTCGTCCACCTCTCAAAATGGGAAATTGGACTAAATGACCCTAAAAATTGGGGCATTTGCGTCCGTGGTCACCGATAATTAAAATTGATCTGGTGATCACATTATTTTTTTTTTTTACGAAATTACTTTTTTCGCGTAACGCGAAGGGAGTTCGCGTTTCGCGAAGTGAAATAGTGTGAATATATATACTCAAATTTTTTCATTTCCCTCATTTTATTTCTCTCAAGGTTTCCTATCTATCATTTTGTCGGCGGCGGCGAAAACTTCGGCGACGGCGACTACGGGGACGACGACTATCACCTGAATCTACAAAGATAAGAAACCTCATCCCTGAATCGATGTTTATAATACAGATTTATGTTCTTATTTGTAGATCTTGATTCGAAACCCTAACCCAAATCGTTTTATTTTCATGTTTCCAGTATCTTCATCTAAAAACCCTAAATAAATTTATATTCTTATTGTCTATTATCTTCATTTTAAACGATTTATCTTTTTCTTAATGAAACCCTAACCCTAAATCTGTTCATATTGGTTAATATTGGTTCATTAGTTTCCGCTAGTTACTTAGCGTTTCGCTAGGCACTTAGCGTTTCGCTAGGCACTTAGCGTTTCGCTAGGCACTTAGCGTTTCGCTAGGCACTTAGCGTTTCGCTAGGCACTTAGCGTTTCGCTAGGTACTTAGCGTTTCTGTACGCGCGCGTAGGAAGTCGAAGAGGCGCTTGTATGAAGTCGAAGAAGGGTGCGTTTCTGCACGCGCTATACCTCTCGAGTCCTCTCTGCATTCATTTCTTTCATTTTCCCTCTTCTATCCTCTCGAGTCCTCTCTCTCTATAACCGTCTCTTCGTCTCTTCACTGAACTCCTCTTTGCCAAGGCCGATCTGCCCGTCTTCTATCCCCTCGTGTCCTCTCTCTCTAACCGTCTCTTCATTAATCTCAGGTATGATTATTTTTTGGTTGTTGCATGTCTTTTTTTGGTTATGAGTTTTCATATTTGCATGTTAAGTTTTAGGGTTTTGGCTGTTTCTGTTTATTTGTTTAGGTTTAGGGTTTTCGCTTGTTTCTGGTTATTGGTTATTGCTTTAGGTTTAGGTTTTTTTCCAAGTTTAATGATCATGGTTTATCAATGGGCATATCCCATATTAGGGTTTCGCGAAGTACTTAACGAAATGCTAAGTATTTAATGAAACGCTAAGTACTTAACGAAACGCTAAGTACTTAACGAAGCTAAGTACTTAACGAAAGTTTCCTCCGATTTCCTTGGGGGAAGGTGACCTTTAGAGCCACCTTCAAGGGTTTGAACAAGAACATGAGACATCTGAGTCATAAATATTATCAGAAGAAGAAAATTAGTGATGATCCTTATGCTCCTTTTGCTTATAATATTTATAGGTTTGCACTAGCATTTCAAGTGTGGACATATGAGGTCATCAAAGGCGTTGTCCCTAAATTTGCCAGAAAGAATGAGTTTAATGATCCTCTACGCCCAAGGTTGTTAGTCTATCATTCCAACAGGAAGAACACCTTGATCGAGATAAAGTCTGCCCTTGAGACCACGGATCTGACTGAGATGGAAGAGTCCTCCATGGAGAAGTGGTTATACAGTGGTGTGGACTTTGAACAAATAGACGAGTCAACTGATGAATTTTTTGAGGGATTTACAGAAGGGAAGTTAGTGAAAGAGGATTATGATGAAGAGGAAAGTGAACATGACGGTGAACATGAAGAACCTACTTCCAAACCAAACACCCGGAAGAGAAAGGCTGTAGTTAATCTCAAAGAAGCAGTAAACCTGAAGAGGAAGCTTGCTTATGAATCGAGTCCTGCCAACATTCCTAGTCCCCCATCCGCGACTAGTCCTGGATTACCTCCAACATCTTCTGTTGGATGTAAATGTGAAGAGCTGAAGGAGGAGGTAAAAGCGCTGAAGGAGGAACTCATCAAAGAGGTGAAGGAGGAGCTAAAAGAGATGAAAACAGCTTACGAAGAAACTCAATCACGTCACAAGGCTTATATTAAAAAGTTGGTTGTTAGTATGTCCGAACAGTTATTAGCTAAATCCAACCAAAGGATGGCCATGTTAATAGCCAAATTAGATAATATGGAGGAGAAGAAGAAGAAGAAGAGCAAATTGGACAAGAAGGACAAGACTGATGTAAGATAATAAAACTTAACGATTCGTTAAGTACTTAGCGTTTTATTAAGTACTTAACGAAACGATAAGTACTTAGCGTTTCGTTAAGTACTTAACGATTGTTGTTAATAACTGACCACAATGTTGTTCTATTTTTGCAGGAAGGGAAGGTGGAGGAGATGAAGACGAATGAGATGGAGATGAAGGATGGGAAGGTGGAGGAGAGTATGGATGCAAAGGATAAAACTGAGGTAATTTATACTTATCGAAGTCAAATGTTGTTTTGGGAAGTAAACGTTGACCACAATGTTGTTCTATTTTTGTAGGAAATGGAGTTGAAGGATGGGAAGGTGGAAGATAGTGTGGATGTAAATGTGGAAGATGGTGTGGATGCTGTGAAGGTGGAGGAGAGTGTGGATGTTGTGAAGGTGGAGGAGAGTGTGGATGTAAAGGTGGAGGAGAGTGTGGATGATGTGAAGGTGGAGGAGAGTGTGGATGTAAAGGTGGAGGAGAGTGTGGTAAAGGTGGAGGAGAGTGTGGATGCTGTGAAGGTGGATGGTGGGGAGATTGAGAATGATGTGAAAGTGGATGGTGGTGAGATTGAGAATGATGTGAAGGTGGATGGTGGGGAGATGTTGCTATCCGATATGATGCAAGAAATAATTGAGAAAAAGAAGGATAAGGTCAAGGTCAAGGTTGAGAAGGTTGAGAAAGATGTCAAGGATGAGAAGGATAAAGTCAAGGTCAAGGTTAAGAAGGTTAAGAAGGATTCGAAGGATGGGAAGGATAAGAAGGATAAGGTCAAGGATGGGAATGATGATGATGATTTCCAATTATACAACACTCCACCTAAAGGAGTAGTTCCAAAAAAAATAGTGAGGAAGCAAAAGAAAGATGAAGACTACACCAACCCTTCTTTGTCAAAACAGTCAAAGACAAATGATCCATTAACTATCAATCCCCTTCAAAAATTTGATGATGAGCTGTTGGTTCAATTAGAGAATTGGTTGAAAGATGTAGCCACCAATGATCAGACAAAGACTGTGTATACTTACGAAGCACCAAAGAAGTTGTTTGTTAGAGTTCTAACAAAGTGCACATGACTTAAAGATCCTGTAAGTCTTGCAATTCATAATAATTCTTTAACTTATTCTAAGGTGTTTGATATATACTGCATTTTCCCTCATTTTGCAGGAAGTCGACGCATTCTGCCACTTGTTGCGAAAAAGGATTGCGTAGTATCCCAAGACATATAAACATTGTAAAGTATCAATAGGGGATTGCTTATTAGGAGATTTGATGAGGCGAGAGCACCCGAACTTTAAAAAAGATCCTAAAAATTATCCAATAGCAGAGGTATTTGATCAGTACTTTCTGGGTGTGGACCATAGACATATGCCAGAATGGCCATCAGTAGACGATATTTACGTGCCTTTGAACATTGGAAACAAGCACTGGGTATTGTGCGTCGTTCGTCTACAAGATAATCACATTGACGTTTATGACTACGACTCGAGTATTTATAGGAATCTCGATCCATACCTGAGACCTTTGTGTGAGATGATTCCACGATTATTTGCAATGGGAGCCACTAATGCTGAGCTATAAAGGTTTCCTAAGTTCAATTTCCAGAAACTGACATATAAAAGGTTGCCACACCCAGCCAAAAATGAAGTCGCTAAAGTAGGGGAAGTCCCTAGAGCAGCAGAAAGTGGGGATTGTGGTGTATTTATGCTTATGTACATGGAATACTTGACTGCTGGTTTAGGTGTAGAGAAGGTGACCTCCAATGAAATGGAGTTTTTTAGACAAAAGATGGCGGTCCGGTTATTTCATCAAATTATAGAACCTTAGTTTGTATTGTAATCTTGTATTTATTTTTGGATAGAACTTGACTGGTGCTTATGTATTCTAATCTTGTATTGCTTTTTGGATAGAACTTGAACTTGAACTTAAGTTCCATTTCATGTTAATTCTAATCTTGTATTGCTTTTTGGATAGAACTTGAACTTGAACTTAAGTTCCATTTCATGTTATAATATTTGTAGTTTTAATTTAGTCCAGTTGGTTGGTTGGTAGTCTGATATTTACATACCAAATAATTGAACATATAATTCAATGTACATAAATCATACCAAGTAACTTTAACTAACTTTAACTTTAACTTAACGAAACGCTAAGTACTTCGCGAAACGGGAAGTATTTAACGAAACGCTTAGTACTTAACGAAACGCTAAGTACTTAACGAAATGCTAAGTAGTGATTAGTAAACATATAAACTAGATACAACAAACAAAGTACAACATATCCGAGTACAACTTATCCCAAACATAATACAACTTATCCCAAACATAATACCACTTATTCAAAACATAATACAACTTATCTAAAACATAATACAACTTATCCCAATCAATCTAAAGGCTCATATTGTTGAGATGATGGCTCGTGTTGTTGAGAAGATGAGTCATGATGCTTAGATGATGATGCTTTTGCAGTAGATGGTGCAGGCATGACTGCTTTGCATGTGGCCCTATTATGTCCTAGTCCAGCACATGAGCTGCATCGTCTCGGGGCCTTACGTATCTCACCTTGAGATGACATACGCTTTGTTTGTGGGCGCCCTTTCTTAACCTTAACAGGTGGTTTTAGACATACGCGTTCCTTGATCATTTCGGGAATATCCCAATCGTCTTCATCACCAGCAGGGTAACATGTCTCCGTATATGCATTCATCCAAGATTCAGTTGTGTAATACCTGTCAGAATGGAAAATAAAACGATTAAACAATTGGTTAAATAGATTGAACATGTGAGCTGAATAATACCTTGAACAAAAGTCATAACAAACCAAAGTACATAAACTTACCAAGTGGTACAGTGCTTGTGCTCGTCGTGGAGCTCATTGTGTGTATCGTCGCCGCTTACCGCCGCCGCCGACGAGTTTAGAGAGAAGGAGGAGAAAAGCGGAAGGGAAGAGAGAGAAGGGAAGAAAAGAAATGAAAAAAAGATGGCCGGGTTATATTATATAGTAAGGGTATTCTGGATTTTTCACAGTGTTTCACTTCGCGAAACGCGAAGTCCCTTCGCGTTACGCGAAAAGGGTAATTTCGTCCAAAAAAAATAAAGTGGTCACCAGATCAATTTCAATTAATGGGTGACCACAGAGACAAATGACCCTATCTTCAGGGTCATTTAGTCCAAAATTACTTATTTATTTCTACCACTTTTATATATATTATTTTTCTTATTTTATTTATTTTATTTTATTTAATTATTAAGTTTTTTTATCATTAAATATAATTCATTAATTAATTTTTAATATACTTTTTCTACTTTATTTATTTAATTAAAAATACAAAATATAATTTATATTATAATTGTTTAAAATATATAAAATATTGAAGTGGTCTTAATTTAATAAAATATAAATATTTAATACTTTATTATATTAATTATATATATATATTTTAATATTTATATAAAAAATAGTTGAATGATTCAATTTTTTTTATTTATAAATAAAATTATTTATCAAATAACATACTTTAAAATATTATTTATTAATAATTAATCAAATTAAATATAATAAATTTATATTTTTTTAAATAAAAATTTTTTTAATCAAAATAAGAAAACAAAAATAAATATTCTAAAACGGATATAGAGAATATTAAATAAATAAAATAAAAGATATTAAAAAATAATGAATTAAATTTAATGAATAAAAAATATAATAATTAAATTAAATTATAAAAATAAAAATAAATAAATAAATAAAATTAATTTAAATAAATAAATTAAATAAAATAAGAAAAATAAATATATAAAAATAGCCAGATAAATAAATAATTTTGAGTTTGAATAATGGGAAGGTGAAAAGGAGAGAAAGAAACAATCTGCTTAAAAAAACCAATTGAATTTGTATAAAGTGACGAAGCCTCAATTTTACATGAGAGGAATGAAAAAGCCTGAATTTGTAATTCTGATCATAAAAATAACTTTACTTTTCTTGACAACCTCTATACTATATTAATAAAAATATTTTTTTATATAATAAATTTATTTTAAATATTTATTTATAGTATAAATAATCTAATACAAATTTATATTTATCCTCAAAAAATAAGTTTTAAAGAACTCTATAATATATGATAAATCAATATCCTAGTAATAATATATTTTACACTCTTTATTAGTATTTGAGGGCAATTGTACAAATAACATTCCCAGTTTAAACTAATTGGAGATTAAAATTGTCATATCTCTTAATAAGAATGTCAATTTTTAATTTCTAATAGTCCAAATTGCTATATGAATCGAATTATTTTCAATAACGTTTATAATATTTTTTTGTGTAGGTTTCAACAAAAATATAATGAAACACCGAAAACTAACAAATATTTTTTTATTACAACTATGCAACCTGGACAATTAGACATTCAACCCGTAATCGCAACAACCCAATTGCACCAACTGAGCTATAATATAGCCATATGGATAAACAGGCTGATCTAGTGAAGATTTGACACCTCGAAGTCGGATTAAGAATAAAGATCAATCTTGATCTCTCAAAAGACTCTTAGGTTTCTCCTTAGAAATTCTTGAGATTTTTTTAAGAAATCCGTAAACCTATAAATGATCATTATTATTTGTAACAATATAGCTCAATTAAAACTTAAATCTCTCTAATTTTCATATTCAACTATTAATAATTTTCATTTACTCTAACTTAGCTACATAAGTATAAGGAAAACAAAATAAACAATATATAGATAGATAGATAAAGTCATGATTATTTATTTCTTCATGTAAATATGTTCTTTAAATCTATGATCTAACTTCATGCATTCAAAACAGTTCAGTAATGAAGTTGTTTCATATCCTTATTCTTCATCTTCTTCATTTATGCTTCTCTGCGAGCAAAGTAAAGCTTACCCATAACATGAAGAACAGCCACAAAAGCTATGAAACCAATGCTCATAGCCATAACAACATTTGGAGATATCTTCAATCCTGGTGCATCATCTGTATAGAATTGTAGCATTGTTCCACCTGCACCACCTCCATTTGCTCCACCCCCTCCGGCTGTTGTTCTTCTCCTCCTCAAATTAGCTGTTGCTGCTGCACTTCCTCTCGCCGGAGCTGATCCTAAAGCCATTTCGAGAAGATCTGCAACGATAATAAAGTCAATACACCATTGATATTGATCTGAGAGCACTAGTAATAATGGCAATGTACACTGTAAATTACAGCAAGATAGGATTTGAATAGATTTACAAGGATTCAAACTAAAGCAGGATCAGATCTCAAACAACGAATTGACATTGTCGAGAACAATTTACACTGTAAGTTCCAGTAAAACAGAATTTGAGGAGATGTGAAATGATTCTTACAGAAAATTACAGTAGGATTGGATCTCAAGCAACAAAGTGACAATGTCAAGAATAAGAAAGAATTTGAGAAGATTTACAGCTATTTAAGCAGAAAATATGTTCAATAAACTACAGCATGATTGTATCCTCAAGCAACGAGTGACAGTGTCAAGAACAATTGAGGACACTGCATAGTCTAGTAACAAGAAAGAATTTGAGAAGATTTACAGCGATTTAAGCAGAAAATATGTTCGATAAATTACAGCATGATTGGATCTCAAGCCACGAGTGAACAATTGCGTACAAAGTATATTCCAGAAACGCAGGATTTACAAACGATTCAAACATAAAATAAGTCTAACAAACTACAGCATGATCAGATCTCAAGCAACAATGTCAAGAACAGTTACGTACAATGTATATTCCATAAACGCAGGATTTACAAACGATTCAAACATAAAATAAGTCTAACAAACTACAGCATGATCAGATCTCAAGCAACAATGTCAAGAACAGTTACGTACAATGTATATTCCATAAACGCAGGATTTACAAACGATTCAAACATAAAATAAGTCTAACAAACTACAGCATGATCAGATCTCAAGCAACAATGTCAAGAACAGTTGCGTACAATGTATATTCCATAAACGCAGGATTTACAAACGATTCAAACAGAAAATAAGTCCAAAAAACTACAGCGTGATCGGATCTGAAGCAACGAGTTGAAAAATATCAAGAACAATTGCGTACAATGTATATTCCAGAAATCGTATTCAAACAAATTACAGCATGATCAAAACTCAAACAAAACTCCGATTGAATCTGGAGTAGAATCAATCAATGTATATATATATATATATACTACAGCAACAAATTAGAAGAGGATGAAGAAGAGGAAGCATACCTTAGTTATGATCAGGAGCAAATGCAGAGAGAGAAAGTGAGAGGTTTTTGCGTTTGTAAGAGAAACCTCTGCCCAAATATATATATATATATATGACGCGTCATGAAGAAATAGTCCACGTAGGAGACGGTTAGTCAAAGACATCCAATTGTACTTCTCCACGTCAGCTTCATGACGACTGAAATGACGACTCTCAAAAATTAGTCCTCAAAAATTATTTCATTTTTTTAATTAAGAAAAAAATTCTACTTTTTTATAAAAAAAAAAATTATTAATAATATTGCATAAAATAGGAAAATGGAGATTTTATAGCACTATTAAAATCTATGGATTTTCTTTTTTGGATATAGAGATTCTCTTAATGTAGTTCAATTTCATTTGAAAATTAAAAAACACTCAAATTATAATTTTTTTATATAGTGAGAATTTACTAAAATTTGAAACTTAAATTATCTTTGAAATATAATATTCACCTTCTATTTTTTTATTTTAATGAAAAGATAGATAGATAATTAAGTTATATTCTAGTATATTATTTTAATTAAATTAATATTATAATTAAATATTTGGATAAAAAATATTGGTTCAAACCCCGGATATTATTTAATTCTTTAAAAATCAATATTAAAATGAAATATAGGCTTTCTTTTCTTTTTCTTTTTTTAAGTGAAATAATATTTTAAGAGACTAAATTTAATTTAATTTTTTATTAATAACACTCTAAATAAAAGTGGAGATTTTACGTGTCTTCCTAAATAATAAACTCATTAAAAAATACTTTTTCTTTTTTTATGCTAAACTATTTTTGTTTATTTTTTTCTTTAAATAAAGTTTTTTTTTTAAGAAAACCATATCCTCTTATTTCCATTTATGACATTCTTAATATAAATCAAACATCAAATATTTGTTATTTTATAAAATATTGTTTTCAATTAAAAATTAAAAGCATATCTTGAATCAAGATTTAGCTATGTAGTTTTATTTTATTTTATTTTTTAAAATAGTAGCTTCAAAGTTTTTGAAATAAAGTATTTTGAACTTAATAAAGGTCGGATCAACAAAACCAATTAATGCCCAAGCAAGAAGGAAGGATAAATAATAATAATAATAATAATCTAGCTAAAAATTATAATAATATTAAAATTACCATTCCTACTTTAAATTAAAATTTAATTGTTTGGAATTCGTTTATCAAATTCAGATAATATCTATTCAATCTGCTAACTGTAATAATTTTAAGATTCACATTTTATTCATATATAAACTTAATTTAAATGTTGTTTTCCAGGATTAGGAATTTTATTAGTTCTATTTAGTAACATAAATATTATTTTAAATTTATGTGTTTCTTTAATTCTTAACTTTTAAGTTGGAAGATCATATCTATCTATCAAGACTGCGAAGTGTGTTTTTATTAAAAAAATAAAATAAAAAATCTTTAACTTAAAATATTTTAAGTTAAAATTCAACTCACTCTTTAAACTTTTATTATCCAAATTAATTTAGTTATAAAACTAATTTAATAAAAATCAGGTACACCAATTCAACTTTAGTTGGTATAGAACATAATCAATACATATAATTATATATTAATTCTTTCTTGTTATTTGGATGTAATATTATTTACGATAAAATTCTTATTAATGATATTTGTATATAAAAAATTTGTATTATGATAAATCGATGTCGAATGTGTTACGAGAATGTTGAATTGACAACTCAATTATTTTTGCATTCTCGATGAGTGGTTAGTATATAAATTCTTTTGCGGAGTATTAATGTGATTCATTTAGTGAACACTAGTAGAAATAAGGTTTCGATAACGAAGCTTAGTAACGGCGTTGTACCAACCTTACTGATAATTTTTATCAGTAATGGGTATAGAAAAAAACCGTTACAAATGCCTTCGTTTTAATCTTATTTTTTGAAGGAAGAGTATCAGTAACCGTGATTCTTTAAACAGTTATTAATATGTCTTCGTTTTTTATTTTATTCAAGAAGTGTCAGTGACGGTTTTAAGGGAAACCGTTAGTGATGTTGGTATTGGTAACAGTTTATATGAAAATCGTTACTGATACGTAGTATGTCGCTTCGTCTTCACAAGAGGTATCAGCAACGGTTATTCGAATTTTGAGTTTGAAAGTTATTGAGAAATTTGAATTAATGTGCATGATATTACATTCATATATATTTTGGTTACAATTTCAATTATTTTCTAGTGGAATATCTGGTTGAAAAGAATCGTTGAACCTTGAATTACCGTAGTCGTCTAATGTATATCATTCATAATCTATTATTATGACATTTTATCATATTTGTTTCGAAAAACCGGTAGAGTCGGAAGTTAATCGTTCATCTCGAGTATCTATGAACTCAATATTTTTTTTTTAATCGGTGGATATATTTTATAATATATTATTTTAAAATCATTATATATTAATTTTTTCTAATATTCAGTCTTGTTTGATTTGCTTCAATAAATGGGCCTGATCCAAGAATACAATAAAATTCTGAACTCCTAAAATATAAGCCCAATAATACAATAATTGAATTTATATTATAGTAAATAATAATATACATTTAGATGCTTCACGAAATAATTATAGAGAAAAAGACAAGTTATCTACAAATGGATTGGGATGAAATTTAGATGCTTCACGAATATAGAATATCCAAGTAACAAAAATTTATTTATTTATTTATTTATTTATCTAATTCTAATTATAATTTGAATTATATTTCTTCATATGTGAATTTTAGGATAGAGAAAGCTAAGAAAAATACAAAAAAACAATTCAAAGGATAAGAGGCCGACCTCACTAAAAGCACGAGATCGCTCAGTGTCAGACGCCTTGAATCACGACCAAATTTTGTTTCTTACAATTTAAAAAAAATACATTATATTAGATTAAATCAAATCATAATTATGCTTAAAAACAAGTCTTTTAATTCATCAAATTATTTTACGTTCGATTCTCATATAAAACATTAATTGAAACGATTATACCGATGAAAAAATCAATCAAAACGAATAAACCGTTAACAATTAAAAAAAACGTAAAAAATAACTACTTACATAGCATAACCGTAAAATAATTATATTGAAACTTATTTAGCGAGAAGTATCTTTGTCGTGACAACTAAATTTCTCAAATGGATCATAGAGTACACATCTAGAGCAAACTAAAATAAAAACCCTAGCCCTGAAAATGAAAATTATAATCAATTTTGCGATTTTCGGTCTCAATTTTTCCGTTTTGAGATTCACTCCGAACACTAATAAACACAATTAAATTTATGTTAGTACTTTATATGATATGTGAAACACACAAATAAATAAATAAATAAATAAACAAAATTTAATTTTAAGTATAATTTAAGAAGAAAAAAGTAATTACAATATTTATTTATTTTTACAGATAAATCTATATCAAACCTGATCTATTAATCTATTTAAGAAAAAAAACTCAATTTTCTAGTAAGTTCTGTTCTAAGGATATCTATAAGGTAGCAATATTTAGAAAAAATATAATAATTATAAACATTAATATATCAAAACATATCCAAAGTTCAATTTTCTTTTTCCTTTAATATTATAGATATGTAAAATGAAGTATGTAATTTTAACTAGAAGATTATGAATGAAAATATTATATAGATAAGTTCATAAACAAAATTTTCTAAAAGTGTAATTTCCACTACATGTAATAACTATTTGTTTTAAAAAAAAAATTAATTATAAATTTTTTAAATTGAGAAATAAAAGTAATATTAATGGGACTGACTACATTAAAAATAAAATTATAAAATAAGATTCGAGAGAATTCTTGTTTTATAATTAAATGTTAAAATAAATAAAAATAAAAATAAAGAAATGGCAATGATGAGTAAGGGTGATGACGTGGCAGGGTTTTCAAGCTGAGTCACCATAATTTGTTTTTGAGCATTCTAACGGCCACACGTGTATGTTATGTCCGGATAGTAATAGGCTAATAAAGAGGTGATTTTTAGCTGTATTATAAATTTTTTTTATTATTTTTTGAGAAATTAAAACTTATATCTTTTAATTAAAAATAGTTATATGAGTTTATATAATGACGCAACAAAGGAATATTTATACGTATACATGATGTAATGTGGTATAGGATGATTAATTTTGCGTTATAAATATTTAAAATTATGATTATAAATAAAAAATAATTGTAATTTAGTATTGTAATTTAAATGATTTAATTGATATTTTAAATAAGTCAAATCAAACTAAACGAAATTATATGAAATACTTTGTTTTAATTATATATGTATTATTTACTCCAAAATATATTTTATTCTTTTAAAATAGTTAATTTACAATTATTAAAAAATATTTAGATACAACATGGGTCACTAAACTAAAAAAAGAAAGGTATAAAATAAAATTTAAAAGAAAAAATATTACTAAATAAAATATTTTACATTAAAAATAAAAAATAAAAAGAAGATTGTACAGATAATTAAATACAAGATATGTTAACAAATAATACAAATTTGCTTAAAAAGAAATGATTAATAATAATTTATTATATTTTAGTATTTTAGTTAATTTAGTATATATAAATAAAGTTAACATATTAATTATCAAACAAAATTTTATTATTTTTAAATCATCTGTTTTTTAATTATTTTAATTATACAAAGAAGAAAGAGAAAATTTGTTATACATTTATTTTAAATATTAAATAAAACATTACATGTTGTAAAGAAACAAATATTATTATTTTTTATTTTTAATTATTAAAAATAAATTATATATATACATGAAAATAACTTATTAAAAAATTATAAAAATAATTTAAATAATCCAAGATAAGAAAAAATAAAAAAATTAGAGAATATTAATATATATATATATATATATATATATATATATATATGCAAACTTAACTTGTTAAAAATATCAAAAGAAAAAATACTATTTAATAAAAAAAAGTAACAATGTTATTTTTATATCTTTATTATTTCTTAATTTATAATTATTACAAATACTTTATTATTATGGGGTAAGGATCTGCTGTCCCAAAATATGTTTCACTTGCTGTCTCATTCATCAAAACAACATAATTTTGATAAATTAGACAAATAAAAAATTATATATATGAAATAAACCTTAAATTCTAAACTCTAAACCCTAAATTCTAAATTCTAAACCCTAAATCTTAAATCGTAAATTCTAAACACTAAAAAATTATATACATATGACATTTTATTTTAATATTTAATTTTCTTTTTCCTCTTTCCACACTCTTCTCTCTCCTATGAGACAGCAAGTGAAACATTATTTTGGGACAGCAGATCCGAAGCCATTATTATTATTATATATAAATAACTTATTAAATATTAAACAAATATAATCCAATTAGTTTAGAAAAGCGCAAGCACCAATTACCTTGAGTTCTTTTAATTACTCTAATAGCTCATTTTTTGAGGCATTGAAACAAATTATCTCTTCAACTTTTATGAAGGACACTAATTACCAGTCAACTTTTTAATTAAATATAACTGCTTAAGCTTAAAATATTTTTTTTTATATATTATCTTTAATCTTATATTTTATATTTATATATATAATTATAAAATCGCTTATATATAATATTATATATATATTATTATTAAACTTTTTATTTATATAATTGTTAAATCTTTTATATATATATATATATTATTTATTTTTATCTATATCTATATAAAATAAAGTTTAAAATAATTTATATAATAAATATATATATATATATATATATAATTTATATATATATTATCTTTAATTAATTTATATACAATATTTATATAATATATATTTAAAAAAATAATTTGAGAGCTAAAAGTAATTGACTAGTTGAAAGGTTACTATTACTTTTAACCTTCAAATTATTTTTTAGAATATATATTCTATAAATTATATAAATTTATTTATATATATATATATATAATTAATGATTAAAGATAATACATATAATTTATTTTTAAACTTTATTTTATATATATATATATATATAAGATTTAATAATTATATAAATATAAAAATTAATAATAAAAGATATATATATATATATATATATAATATTATATATAACTGATTTAATAATTATATATATAAATATAAAAAATAAGATTAAAGTTAAAGATAATATATATAAAAAAAAATTATTTTTATGTTTAACCAAAAAGTTACGAAACTATTAGTGACCTTTCTAAAATTTATAGGGACTATTTGTTTCAAAAATTAATTTGAGGGCTAAAAGTGAGCGATCAGAATAATAATTAGAAAGCTCGCCCAAAATTTTCTTTAAAAAATAGATAAAAAGATTGTAAGAATAGTTTAAAATTATTATTATGTCGTTAAATAAAAAGTAAGATTTATAATTTACACCTTTGTAATGAATTACTAGACTATTTATAAAATAAATATGATTTATAAAAAATTATTACCAGTAAAAGAAGTCAACCAATTCCATGAATAAATGGGGGTATATTGCTCAAAATTATTAATTATAAAAACATACTTATATAATTTATTTTATTTACTTATAAATACATTAATTTTTGACTATTTAAAATAAATTATATATATTATTTAATTATAATTGGATCATTTTTTATTTATTTAAAATGATATATATATATATATATATATATATATATATATATATATATATATATATATATATATATATATATATATATATAACTATTACAATTAATAAGACATTTATTTATTTACTAGAATGAAAAATATACTTAATAAGAATTGTAAAATTAATAATAAAATGATCAATAAAATGAGAGAAATATAAATTAATATATATATATATATATTAATTCAAACTTAATAAAAAAAATATGACCAATAAAACAGTTACACGAGTTTAACGACAACTCTTTCAGATATATTATTAATAAAATAAAAACATTTGGTTTAACCAGATATATCATCAATAAAATAAAAACATATTGTTAAACGACAAATTATAACCGACAAATTATAACTAAGATATACAATGATTGGAAATATGATAAAATTTTAATTTATTAAAAAGTAAAACACGACAAAATTTTATACTTCTATCTTATTAAATAAAAAATATATTATTCTTAATTACTTTTACTTTTCAAATTATAATATATATATATATATATATATATATATATATATATATATATATATATATATATATATATATATATATAAAAGTTAACATTATTAAATATCAAACAATTTTTTTTATTCAATTTTAACTCAATTATTAAAAAATGATTATTTACTTATATATATATATATAAAGTATTTAAATTATTAATTTATCTTAAATATTAAATAAAATTTTAGTTTTTAAATAATTTGTTTAGAAAGTAACAATTTAAATAATAAAAAAAAACATAAAATTTATAAAGATAAGAAAAAATGAAAAACAATAGAATATTAAAATGATTATAAATATCAATTCCAACAAAATAAAATATTATAACCGCTTGTTATAATATAGAACACAATTAAATTATATTTTTTTTATTCATTTTTAAATTTATTATGTTTTTTTTTAATAAACACTATATTATAATATATGAAAAAAATATTAATTCTAAACAAAAGAATATTATAATATAGAACACTATTAAAATATTAATTTTACAAGTATATATATTTTATTTACATGTAAATAATTATTTTTTCAATTATTTAAAATGATATATATATATATATATATATATATATATTTATATATTGATTTAGTAAATGTTTGAATTAATTTCACAATTTTTATGTTAAATGTATTTTGTAATAATCATATAAAATATTTTGTAATATATATATATATATATATATATATATATATTATATATATATATATATAACATATTAATCATCAAACAAAATTTTAATCACTTTTAAATCAAATATATGTGTATTAATAAAAGTGATTATTTAAATATAAAGTATTTAATAAATTAATATTAAATATTAAATAAAACTTTACATGTTTTAAAGAAAAAAATATTAATATAATTTTTTAATTATTAAAAATAAATTATATATATTTACATCAAAATAAGTTATTAAAAAATTGTAAGAATAATTTAAATAACCAAGGATAACAAAAATTGAAAAACTAGATTATATTAATAATATATATATATATATATGCAAACTTATTAAATATCAAAAGAAAAAAAAGAATATTATTTAATAAAACAGTGACAATATTATTTTTTATATTTATTATTTCTTAATTTATATTGTTACAAATACTTTATAATTATATATATGTATACATAACTTATTAAATATTAAACAAATATAATCCAATTAGCTTAGAAAATAAATAAAAGAGATTGTGAGAATAATTTAAAATTACTATGTCACAAAATAAAAATTATAATTTATAATTTACATATTAATTACTAAAACTAGTTATAAAATATATATGGTTTCTATATAAAAAAATATGACTAATAAAAGAAGTCCACCAGTTCGATGAATAAATAGAGAATAAATAGAGTATATTGTCCAAAATTATTATTTTAAAAACATACTTATATAAAATATTTTATTTACGTGTAAATATATTATGTTTTCAATTATTTATAATTAATTATATATTATTTATTTATAATTCAATTATTTTAATTATTCAAAATAATATATACATATATTTATACAATTAAAGACATTTATTTATTTAATTACTTAATAAAAATGATTAAATAAATTGAAACATTTGAATAAGTAAAATGACAAATAAAGTAGAAGAAATATATATTAATATATTTATATATACCGTGAATTCAAACCTAATAAAGATACTGTCAATAAAAAAACAGTTCTAACATAAATATGACTAATCAAATAAAAACATGTGTTAAACGATAAATTCTAGCTGAAATATGCAATGATTAAAAATACGACAAAATTTAATTTATTAAAAAGTAAACGACAAAATTTTAATTTATTATAAAAGTAAACGACAAAATTTTAATTTATTATAAAAGTAAACGACAAAATTTTATACTTCTATCTTAATTAAATAAAAAAGAAATATTATTATTAATTACTTTTACTTTTTTAATAATATACATATTAAACATTACACAATTTTGTTCATTCACTTTTAAATCAATTACTAAAAATTATTATTTACTTATATAAATATATAAATATATATATATAAAGTATTTAAATTATATATTTATCTTAAATATTAAATAAAACTTTAGTGTTTTGAAGAAAAAATATTATTTTATTTTGTTTTAATTATTAAAAATAAATTATATATATACATGAAAATAACTTATTAAAAAATTGTAAGAATAATTTAAATACAAAACATGTTAGTAAAGAAATATATGATTTATAAATTAAAAGATTAAATAAATAATATATTTTTTTAGAAAATTAGATATAATTTGTTTTAAAATAACGTGATTAAATAATATGTAAAATAAAATAAGAAAGTACCAATTTAAATGAAAATATAAAGCATAAAATTTGAAAAGATAAGAAAAATGAAAAACTATAGAATATTACAATGATTATAAATATCAATTCCAACAAAATAAAATATTATAACGAATTGGTTATAAAATTAAATATTAATTTCAACAAAATAAAATATTATAACGATTGATTATAACATAGAACAAGATTAAATTTTATTTTTTTTTATTCATTTTTAAATTTTTATGATTTTTTTTAATAAATACTATATTATAATAAAATGAAAAATATAAATTCTAAACAATAAAATATTGAAATGATAGTTAGAAATTCTAATTTAATTAATTTTTAATTATTACAATTATTTATATATATACATATATATATATATATATTGTAACTATATATTTATCTTAATTATCAAATAAATAAACTGCATGTATTTTAAAATAAAACATTTTATTTTTAATTATTTTGTTTTGATATTTATTAAAAATTATATATATAAACTTACCTTATTAAATATCAAAAAAAAAAAAATTATTTTCTTTACTTTTATCATATTATTTCTAAATTTATAATTCTCATATATATATATATATATATGAACATAACTTATTAAATATAATCGAATTAGTCTAAAAAATAGATAAAAGAGATTGTGATAATAAGTTAAAAGATTATTATGTCACTAAATATAAAGTATGATTTATAATTTACACTTTTAATTTTATTAATTTTAAAATATAAAATATGTGACCAATTAAAAAAATAACAATTCAACCAATAAAAAAACACAAGTAACCTTTATCAAATAATTTTTTTAATAAAAATCATAAATAACCCAACATCAAACATGCTCTAAACAAATAAATTAGTACCCTCAATAATAACTTTTATCCATCCTTAAATCAATTATGCATTTCTTACTTACAACTTTATTTTTTTTATCAACCATCATTTTTTTAACATCTCCCTTAATGTAATATGATATTTAACCAATTATACTAAACGAACTTTTTAATTTTTAAAATAAAAATATCATATTTCTCAAATTTACTCAAAACAATATTTTTTTTTTTAAATCTCTTAAAGTAGTGTCCTTTCCTTCCTTCAATAGAGGAAATCAAATAAAAAATATAAACAATCACCAAACAACTAAAAAAAGACTCATCTAGTGCTTGTTTGATGTTATTTACGTTTTTTTTTTTAATTTTTAATATATATGAGTTATTTGAGTTTTTAATTCTTTTAATAATTTTTTTTGGAATTAAACTAAAATCATATCCCTCGTTAAAATTTAAAGCGCTTCCAAATTGAATTGAACCCGTGACCTAATTTTTTTAATATTTCAAATTAGAAAAAAGTAAAATATTTTGGCATCTAGTCGATAAATAAAATATTTAATAGTTGAAAAGAAATAAATACAATAATTAAAAAAACAAACATCAAACAAGCTCTATAGATAATGCCGAACACAATTACAATTAGACACCGATCACAATAACTATTTTGATTAAGAAAAAATTACTTTCACCCTCTGCCCACAATTTACATTGAATAAAATAATAAAAATATCTTTCCCTATAAATAGATGTTTACCTTTCATTTGTTTACCATCAATCATCAAACCAAAAACAAGTCTCTCTCTATCCTTATATGATAGTTTAAAAGCTTTCTTTTCACTTTCTCTTTCCTTAACACAAAAATCATGCTTTCCTAGTTGGAAAATAATGAATCCAAATAATCCTTATTCTTGTACTTGTCATGTTTCTGTTTACAAAACCATGTATGTTAATTTCCTGTTTTTTTGATCTTTTTTGTTCTATTTTTGTTCTTTTCTCTAGTTTAATTTAATCCTTACAAGTTTCTGTCTTCAATATATATATATACATAACCTATGATATTTGATTAATTAAAATCTTATTAATTCAGACGATATCGTTGCACAAATGGTGATATAATTAAGGAACTTGTGTGGAGAAAAGGAAGCTCATCCATGCAGTCTCATTGCCCATATCATTCCAGAGTCGGCGCCGGCGGCAGAGGCAGCACCGGCAGAACCGGAACCGGCGGCAGAGGCAGAACTGGCACCGGAACCGGCGGCAGAGGCAGAACCGGCACCGGAACAGGCGGCAGAGGAAGCATCGGCACCGGCGGCAACACCCTGTTTCAGTATGGGTATGCTGATCCTAGTTCTGGAACACTACAATCTATTGTTAATCAAGCTACAAGACCGACCGTAAACATACCACCTTCAAACACCATGACTTATGAAGCTGTTGTTCCATGTTCTTGTGGAACTGGTTTAGTTGCTTGTCCATCTCATTTCGGGTCATACCGTGGTTTGGATTATATCGAACCATTGACTGCTAAAACTATGGTGACTGGAGATGATTGGATTAATAATATTCAAGTTTCACTTGACCCCTCTGAATCAATAACCGGGTCACTTTTGGGTTCACCGGAAAAGTTCATCTTCGCCGGTGAAAGTTCTAGCAAGACCATCATCATCATCTCCGACGACGACGATGATGATCCTGAATTTAAACCACAAGAGGTAATAATTAATTATACCCTTTGGTTAATTTATTAATTTTATGAAGTGGGTTAGTTTTAATTTTATGTAAATATTGTTTTTTTTTTTTTTAAAGATAATTCAAGGTGAGAAGAACAAGAAGATGAAAAAGAAAGAGAAAATCGGATATGGGAAATTGATGCCGACCAAAAATAGTCCTAGAACCTCGGTTTATCGTGATGAGTTTGAGACTGTAAGTTCTATTTTTCTTATTTATTAGTTTACATAAAATTTTTTTTTACAAAAGTAATGATTTTATATGGACTTGATTGATTATGGGTTAAGGTTATTTAATTTTTTTTAAACAAAACCCATGTATATAGGTAAGTAATTAATTTAATTTTGATTTGATTTGGAAATTTTGGGAGGCAGAGAAAAAAGGATAAGGTTGATGGAAAGATAACGGAGGTGGAGAATTTGAGCCCTAACGGCGATGAGGTATACCATTTTTTTTATTATTAAATTTGTATTTGTAAATTTATAAATTTGTAACAAATTAATTGTTGTGTAGAAACACAAAGAACTTGATGAAGTGATTGATCATTTGAAAATAATGCAATCTCAACTTCATAACACAATGAATACAACCGACACTCCTCCTCCGACGCCACCTTCACCACCTCCGCCGTCAGCCGTGATGACCATCACCGGCGCAACCGCCACCCCTACTCCGATCGATACGAACAATATTTTCATCACGACGAATCTAAACGTGAGGGCGACAGTTCGAGTTCCTTCTCAACATATAACTAATCCTACTCCCTTCAACGTCCACATTCCCTACACTGCCACCATCGACGAAAGTTTAAGTACGACTGAAATCATTGCTAGAATCTTATCTGTGACATCTCCAACCACCAATACTACGATGTCGGATCACTTCTACCGTTTTCTCTCTTGCCAATCATGGGTACTTATCAAGATTTTCATTATAGATTACGATTTTTATTATCGATTATAACCATAATTTATTTTTTGGTTTCAGCCCACGACATATGAGAAGTTCGAACAAATGGTTGATTTTTACCTTGGAATGCAAGCAAATGGATTTTGAACTGGTTTTGGACGGACTACTACTTGAGGAAAAGGAAATATAATGAAGAAAGTTCAATAAAGTTTCTTTAATAAACTTGTTTTCGTGCAATATTATTATAAGTTAAGTTTGTAACAAATGTTTTTCCAAGTCGATTTGTTATATGTCTTTTCTATTTCAATGTAAATATAAAAGTAAAAGTTATATGTAATGAATAAAAGTTTGTACAGTTCCTTTTCTTGCTAAAAACTCTTGTACCATGTCACATTTAATTTAAATACATCTTAATTAAAACAAATAAAATAAGATTGATTAAAATTAAAAAAAAATAGAAAATTTATTATTTTTTCAGGAAGAGAGAAGTAAGTTAACTAAGGGGTGGCCTTTGGAGAGAGGGGTGGCCGAATTATTATAATATTATATTTTATGGATATACATTAACTTTTATTAAAATTTATAATTATATTTTTTTGTTTTGGGGTATATAGAATTTTTATTTTTGAGTATGGGGTGATACTTATCATGAAGAGAATATATAATAAATGATGGTTTGATCATTTTTTTTAATATTTAAAAAAAAAAATTTGATGACAAGCTGCTTGTTAAGAGTTGAAGATAATGTAAAAATTTAATTCTATTTATTAGAAAAAAAAATATTAAATTAAATGTGAAAAAAGGCAGGGCGGTTCCATTAGCAAACAAAAATAAAAAAAAAACGGCTCTGTCCCTAATAAATACAGAAACAGTGTTACAGTATAATATTTTAATACTTATTATATAAAACAAGTTAATTTTTTAAATCATCAAGTTTAATTTGATACATTTGTTTTAAAACAAATTTGTTTCCTTAATATGTGATACATTTGTTTTGTTTACTATCAAACCAAAAAAAAAAATTGTTTTCTGAATTTTTTAAAAAAATGAGGTTAATTATGTTAAATGTTAAATGTTTAAGTTAAGAAATCCGATTAAACATATATAAAAGTTGTGTATAAATGATGACTCGCTATAACAATTTTTATATATATAAAACTTGAGTTTAATTTTTATAAGTAATTGAATTATTTCAACGATATATACGGAGAATGAATATTTTGCGCATTATAAAATGTTATGTTGGATCTTTAAACCTAAATTAAGATATTGGATATATGAACATGTTTAAATTTAACATTATGCTAAATATTATTATTATTATTATTATTATTTTGGTCAACTAATAAATAAAGATGTTTGGGGGACCATATCTAACTAAGGAATGTTCCTACTGAACAATAATTAGTCTATATTCTCTAACATTCAATCATTAACACAGAACTATGTTATTTTTATATTGTTTATACATTTGTTTTATCAACTCTAATATTGATTTTAATTTGGATGTTTTATGTGAAAATTTAAACAAATTACTCAACAAATTGAAATCATTTAATATAAGCCTATTATGTACTATATTATAGATGCTTACACACCTCAAATAAAATATGGAAATTTTATTTATTAATTATTATTATTAATATATTTTATGTAATGAACCGGACTGAAAATAATTTGGGGTCGGAATTGATCGGTTCCGAAAAACCTCTACCGTGTATGTCATTTTTTAAACTAAAGCATGTCACTTTTTCTTTTAATCATAGTCTGAAAGAGAGAGTGTCTGAATTGAATAAAGAGGTAAATGTAGATGTGAATAATGATTGAGCTCGGAGAGAAAATGTGGATATACCCATTTATTCGGAAGTAGTTCGAGACTGTTCGAACCCAGAAATTTGCCATGTCTAGTCTTAGATCTCCCCTGATCTGTAATTAAGTAATCTTTATAAATTGTTTGATCATGAGGATTAGATTTTGATTTCAACCATATATCAATAAATGTTGATTATTTTTAAAGGTGAACAAATTTATTCCTTTAATACAATTAGATATACTTAATAGGTATATTATTTATATGAGTTGTGATATATATATATTTGCTATTCAGTCCATTAACCAAAATATAATCCCAATTAAAAATGGGCCTAGATTCATAAGTTGTAAAAGTGCATAGTAACATATGGGCTTTCAGCTAAATAATGCATAACTAAAATATATACAATAATCTTATCTTTTTAATATTAATGGATCATTTTAAAAAATAATAAATTTGAACCTAATCTCATAAATCCAGACTAACATATTAAATTAACAAAGGCCATCCATATATTTATATTACTTATTAATTTATTTTTGAAACAAAAAATAGAGAGAGAGTGTGGTTAAATTAAATTAATAATATATATATATATTAAATTGTAAATAAATAAATATAAAGATAGAATAAAAATTAATTATTTTCGTAGATTTTGACAAATGTTTTTTTTCTTTTACTCTCCACCATCAGATGTTTCTCCATTTTTGATTCGAGTTCGGTCAAAATCGAGTTAAAGTCGAGCTTGAGTAAGCTCGTTTAAGATTCTAGTAGAAGAATAAAGATTTGTTCTTTGTAGATTTTTTACCATTAACCATATTCTCTGATAAATAATTTTTTAATCTTACAATAAATTGAAAAAATAAGTTAAAAAAATAAGAAAGAAATAATTAATAATTTATTTATTTAATTTATATATATAACCTTATAAAATTATAAAAACATATATATATATATATATATATATATATATATATATATATATATATATATAAACATATTTCAATTTATTATATATATAATATTTCAATATTTTGAAAAGATTATATATATATATATTTAATTTAATTATATAAATAAATACCTTAGTAAAATATTTTAGAAATAATAAACTAAACAAATAGAAATTGTTTTATATGATGCACTCGTATATGACAATATTAAATTATGATATAAGGATTAATTTTCTTTATTAGTTAATATTTTACAAATATGATTATAAATAAAAATAATGTGTAATTTATATGTTATAATTTAAATTATTTAATATATATATATAGATTAATATATATATATATATAATTGAAATGTGTAATAAAAATATAATTAATAAAACAATTACAAATAAAAATTTAAAATAATACGACAAATAAAAATTAAAACATTTAAATTAGGTTAAATGATAGTAGAAATATGTAATGATTAAGGATTAAAACACGAAAAAATTTTAATTTATTAAAAAGTGAAACACCACAAAAAAAGAAAAAAATTTATAGAAAATGAAACCTGACAAAATTTTAATTTAATAAAAAATAAACATATTAATTTAATTTTACTTTTTTATTATATATATAAAGTAAACATATTAAACATCAAACTAATTTTTTTTTTCAAATTTAAATTAATTATTAAAAATAATTATATATAGGATTTAAATTACACATTTATTTTAAATATTAAATAAAACTTTACGTGTTTTATATAAATAAAAGCTGATTTATTTATTCAATGATCTTTAAAAGTAAAACCATTTTATATTTTATTTGTACTTTATAATATATATATATATATATATATATATATATATATATATATTTATATAAAAGATTATTAAATATCAAACCAATAATTTAAAATTATTATGTTAATAAATAAAAAGTATGATTTATAATTTACATTTTTATAATAAACTACTTACACTATATAATATAAACATGTTTTCTAAAATTTATGACTAATAAAAGAAGTGAACTAATTCTATATGAATAAAGGGAATATATTAACATTGTATATTGACATAAGTTATTAATTATAAAAACATACCAATAAAATAGGATATATATATATATATAATTAAAACTTGTAATAAAAATACAACTAATAAAATAGTAAAAAAAGTACCTTAGAATAAAAATTTAAAATAATACGACAAATAAAAATAAAAACATCAGGTTAAATGATAGTAAAGATATGCAACACAAAATTTTAATTTATTAAAAAGTGAAACACGATAAAAAAAAAATTAATTTATTAAAAAGTGAAACTTGACAAAATTTTAATTTATTAAAAAATAAAACATGACAAAAAAATTCTGAATTAAATGAAAAATATATTATTCTTAATTATTTTACTTTTTGATTATATATATAAAGTATACATATTAAACATCAAACCAAGTTTTTTTATTCAAATTTAAATTAATTATTAAAAATGATTATATATATAAATATATTTATATATAGTATTTAAATTACACATTTATTTTAAATATTAAATAAAATTTACCTGTTATATATATATATATATAAAAGCTTAGTTTTGATGATCATTAAAAGTAAAAACATTTTATATTTTAGTTGTACTTTAATATATATATATATATATATATATATATATATATATATATATATATATATAATATATATATATATATGTATATATATATATATAAATTATTAAATATCAAACCAATAATTATAGATTATTATGTTAATAAATAAAAAGTATGATTTTTAATTTACATTTTTATAATAAAATACTTACAATATATAATATAAACATGTTTTCTGAAAAAAATATGACTAATAAAAAAGTCAACTAATCCTATGAATAAAAGGAGTATATTGACATAAGTTATTAATTATAAAAACATACTTATAATAAAAATGTTTAAATTAATTCCAATAGAACTAAATAAAATGATCAATAAAATAGGAGATTCATAGATTAATATATATATATATATATATATAATTAAAACTTGTAATAAAAATATAATTAATAAAACATTTACAAAAGTATCCCTCAATAAATATTTAAAATAATACGACAAATAAAAATTAAAACATTAGATTAAATGATAGTAAAGATATATAATGATTTAAAACATTAGATTAAATGATAGTAGAGATATGTAATGATTAATAATTAGAAACACGACAATTTTTTTTTTTTTTATTAAAAATTAAACCCGACAAAATTTTAATTTAATAAAAAATAAAACATGACTAAAAAAAATTCTGAATTAAATGAAAAAATATATTATTCTTAATTATTTTACTTTTTTATTATATATATAAAGTAAACATATTAAACATTCAACCAATGTTTTTTCAAATTTAAATTAATTATTAAAAATAATTATATATATAAATATATTTATATATAGTATTTAAATTACACATTTATTTTAAATATTAAATAAGTGTGCGACTCCATGAGGACCTCCTTCCCTTCTGCCCACTCTCCGTTCCCTTGGTTCTCAAACCAGAGGAGGAAAGGTGCAGGTACCACGAGCCCTCTGTCCCACACATCTATCCAGAGTGGATGGTTGACCGTCGCCTCCTTATCCTGGAGGCTCTCCGGCCGGGGAGGGGCTTGCTATCGTAACCTTTTCTCTCGGTGTATGTGAAAAAGAGTGACAAACTCCATTTTGTTTAGTTATTTTATAGGCTCCCCTTAATTAAGACTAGAAAGAAAGATGATTTCTCACTTCACTGGCTGACTAGGAAACTACAAAGTGCTTTATGCGTACCTTCATACTTAGTTTCAATCTATTACACTACATGATCTTTCTACTATTACCGGTTTTCTTAGCTTCTTGTCTTTTACCGAAGAGGGACGACACAAAGCCCTCGAAAGAACTAGGCATCTTCTCAAACAAGTAGCCTGAGAGAGGAATGATCTGGTAACCTAGATTTTTCGCACACTTTAACTCTTCGCTATAATACACACCCACGAAATGACCGGTAGGGAAGAGTAGAGTATTATCTTTATCATCCCGATAGGGTAGGAATGGGTGATTTATTGTACGAGGACATACAACATAGGCCTCAATAAAGCCAAATAAGTTGTCTAATTCCTGACCTTCTAAATGGCCATGCCAGACAGGCTTACCACCAAGCATAGGATAGGACTTCATGATATGTGGATACAAGGAGTTCACGTCATAATAGTATAGATTCGTACCTTTTGATTTATATACATCAATATGGCCACCATAGTAACCACTACGAATGAAAGTGTCTTCGTTACTATTTTATATTTAAATAAAAGCTGACTTATTAATTTGATGATCTTTAAAAATAAAACCATTTTATATTTTATTTGTACTTCATAATATAAATATATATATATATATATATATAAGATTATTAAATATCAAACCAATAATTTAAGATTATTATGTTAATAAATAAAAAGTATGATTTATAATTTACATTTTTATAATAAACTACTTACACTATATAATATAAACATGGTTTCTAAAATTTATGACTAATAAAAGAAGTCAACTAATTCTATGAATAAAGGGAGTATATTAACCGAGTATATTGACATAAGTAATTAATTATAAAAACATACCAATAAAATAGGATATATATATATATATATATATATATATATAATTGAAACGTGTAATAAAAATACAACTAATAAAACAGTAAAAAAAGTACCTTAGAATAAAATTTTAAAATAATACGACAAATAAAAATAAAAACATCAGGTTAAATGATAGTAGAGATATACAAGACAAAATTTTAATTTATTAAAAATTGAAACACGACAAAAAAAATTAATTTATTAAAAAGTGAAACTCGACAAAATTTTAATTTATTAAAAATTAAAAATGACAAAAAAATTTTTTGAATTAAATGAAAAATATATTATTCTTAATTATTTTACTTTTTGATTATATATATAAAGTATACATATTAAACATCAAACCAATTTTTTTATTCAAATTTAAATTAATTATTAAAAATGATTATATATATATAAATATATTTATATATAGTATTTAAATTACACATTTATTTTAAATATTAAATAAAAAATTTACTTGTTAAATATATATAAAAGCTTAGTGTTGATGATCTTTAAAAATAAAAACATTTTATATTTTATTTGTACTTTAATATATATATATATAACATATAAATTATTAAATATCAAACCAATAATTTAAGATTATTATGTTAATAAATAAAAAGTATGATTTTTAATTTATATTTTTATAATAAAATACTTACAATATATAATATAAACATGTTTTCTGAAAAATATGACTAATAAAAAAAGTCAACTAATTCTATAAAAACAAAAGGAGTATATTGACATAAGTTATTAATTATAAAAATATACTTATAATAAAAATGTTTAAATTATTTCTAATTTTGAACTAAATAAAATGACCACTAAAATAGGAGATATATAGATTAATATATATATATAATTAAAACGTGTAATAAAAATATAATTAATAAAACATTTACAATAGTATTCCTGAATAAATATTTAAAATAATACGACAAATAAAAATTAAAACATTAGGTTAAATGATAGTAGAGATATGTAATGATTAATGATTATAAACACGACAAAATTTTAATTTGTTAAAAAGTGAAACACGACAAAAAAATTTTTTATTAAAAATGAAACCTGACAAAATTTTAATTTAATAAAAAATAAAACATGACTAAAAAAAATTCTGATTTAAATGAAAAAATATATTATTCTTAATTATTTTACTTTTTTTATTATATATATAAAGTAAACATATTAAACATCAAACCAATTTTTTTTTTCAAATTTATATTAATTATTACAAATGATTATATATATAAATATATTTATATATAATATTTAAATTACACATTTATTTTAAATATTAAATAAAACTTTAAGTGTTTTTATATAAATAAAAGCTGACTTATTAATTCGATAATAACCATTTTATATTTTATTTTACTTAATAAAATATATATATATATATATATAACTTATTAAATATTAAACCAATAATTTAAGATTATTATGTTAATAAATAAAAAGTATGATTTATAATTTACATTGTTATAATAAACTACTTAAACTATATAATATAAACATGTTTTCTAAAGCTTATGACTAATAAAAGAAGTGAACTAATTCTATGAATAAAGGGAGTATATTAATAGAGTATATTGACATAAGTTATTAATTATAAAAACATACTTATAATAAAATATATTTAATAAAAATATTTAAATTAATTTCAATATTGAACTAAATAAAATAACCAATAAAATAGGATATATATATATATATATATATATATATATATATATATATATATATATATATATATATATATATATATATATATATATATATAATTTAAACGTGTAATAAAACAACGACTAATAAAAAAGTTACAACAGTACCTCAGATTAAAAATTTAAAATAATACGAAAAATAAAAATAAAACACCAGGTCAAATGATAGTAGAGATATGCAGACAAAATTTTAATTTATTAAAAAGTGTAACAAGAAAAAAAACATTAATTTATTAAAAAGTGAAACTCAACGAAATTTTAATTTATTAAAAAAAAACATGACAAAAAAAATTATTAATTAAATGAAAAATATATTATTCTTAATTATTTTACTTTTTGATTATATATATAAAGTATACATGTTAAACATCAAACCAATTTTTTTATTCAAATTTAAATTAATTATTAAAAATGATTATATATATAAATATATTTATATTTAGTATTTAAATTACACATTTATTTTAAATATTAAATAAAAATTTACGTGTTATATATATATAACAGATTAGTTTTTATGATCTTTAAAAGTAAAAACATTTTATATTTTATTTGTACTTTAAAATATATATATATATATATATAAATTATTAAATATCAAACCAATAATTTAAGATTATTATGTTAATAAATAAAAAAGTATGATTTTTAATTTACATTTTTATAATAAAATACTTACAATATATAATATAAACATGTTTTCTGAAAAATATGACTAATAAAAGAAGTCAACTAATTCTATGAATAAAGGGAATATATTGACATAAGTTATTAATTATAAAAACATACTTATAATAAAAATGTTTAAATTAATTTGAACTAAATAATATGACCAATAAAATAGGAGATATATAGATTAATATACATATAATTGAAATGTGTAATAAAAATATAATTAATAAAACAGTTACAACAGTATCAATAAAAATTTAAAATAATACGACAAATAAAAATTAAAACATTAGGTTAAAGGATAGTAGAGATATCTGATGATTAGAGATTAGAAACACGACAAAATTTTAATTTATTAAAAAGTAAAACACGACCAAAAAAAATAATTTATTAAAAATGAAACCTGGCAAAATTTTAATTTAATAAAAAATAAAACATGACTAAAAAAATTATGAATTAAATAAAAAAATATATTATTCTTAATTATTTTACTTTTTTATTATATATAAAAAGTAAACATATTAAACATCAAACTATTTTTTTTTTCAAATTTAAATTAATTATTAAAAATGATTATATATATAAATATATAGAGAAATGATTAGGTGAGGGAATTTGGTGAGGGAATAACTTGGTATAATTTTATTCGCTGAAAAAATCAAATAATTTCTCTCTTTTCTCCCACTTTTACATTTTTCAACCAATGAAAAATGATGCCAAGTCATTCCCTCACCAAATTCCCTCTCTCTATCACTCCTCATAAATATATTTATATATAGTATTTAAATTACACATTTATTTTAAATATTAAATAAACTTTACGTGTTTTATATAAATAAAAACTGACTTATTAATTAGATTATCTTTAAAAATTTAAAAGTAAAATCATTTTATATTTTATTTGTACTTTATAAAATAAATAAATAAAAATATATATATATAACTTATTAAATATTAAACCAATAATTTAAGATTATTATGTTAATAAATAAAAAGTATAATTTATAATTTACATTTTTATAATAAACTATTTACACTATATAATATAAACATGTTTTCTAAACTTATGACTAATAAAAAAAATTCAACTAATTCTATGAATAAATCGAGTATATTAACTGAGTATATTGACATAAGTTATTAATTATAAAAACATACTTATAATAAAATATATTTAATAAAAATGTTTAAATTAATTTTAATATTGAACTAAATAAAATAACCAATAAAATAGGATATATATAATTGAAACGTGGAATAAAAATATGACCAATAAAACAGTTACAACAGTACCTCATACCTCAGAATAAAAATAAAAATTTAAAATAATACTACAAATAAAAATAAAAACATCAGCTTAAATATAGATATGCAATGACGACAAAATTTTAAACACGACACAAAAATTTAATTTATTAAAAAGTGAAACATAATACGACAAATAAAAATAAAAACATCAGTTAAATGACAGTAGAGATACCGACTAAATTTTAATTTATTAAAAAGTGAAACACGACAAAAAAAATTAATTTATTAAAAAGTGAAACTAGACAAAATTTTAATTTATTAAAAAATAAAACATGACAAGAAATTTGAATTAAATGAAAAATATATTATTCTTATTTATTTTACTTTTTCATTATATATATATAAAGTATACATATTAAACATCAAACCAAATTTTTTATTCAAATTTAAATTAATTATTAAAAATGATTATATATATAATTAGCGATGGGACGGATGAGAATCCGTTCTTGGTTTTGGTGGTATAGCCCGTTACTTTATATATAGTATTTAAATTACACATTTATTTTAAATATTAAATATAAATTTACGTGTTATATATATATATAAATATATATATATATATATATATATATATATATATATATATAAAAGCTTAGTTTCTATGCTCTTTAAAAGTAAAAATATTTTATATTTTATTTGTACTTTAATATATATATATATATATAAATTATTAAATATCAAACCAATAATTTAAGATTATTATGTTAATAAATAAAAAGTATGATTTTTAATTTACATTTTTATAATAAAATACTTACAATATATAATATAAACATGTTTTCTGAAAAATATGACTAATAAAAGAAGTCAACTAATTCTATGAATAAAGTAGTATATTGACAAAAGTTATTAATTATAAAAACATACTTATAATAAAATATATTTAATACAAATGTTTAAATTAATTTCAATATTGAATTAAATAAAATGACCAATAAAATAGGAGATATATAGATTAATATATATATATATATATATATAATTGAAACGTGTAATAAAAATATAATCAATAAAACAGTTATAACGGTATCTCTGAATAAAAAATTAAAATAATACGACAAATAAAAATTAAAACATTAGTTTAAATGATAGTCGAGATATGTAATGATTAATGATTAGAAACACAACAAAATTTTAATTTATTAAAAAGTGAAACACGACAAAAAAAAATATTAATTTATTAAAAATGAAACCTGACAAAATTTTGATTTAATAAAAAATAAAACATGACAAAAAAAATTCTGAATTAAATGAAAAAATATATTATTCTTAATTATCTTACTTTTTTTATTGTATATATAAAGTAAACATATTAAACATCAAACCAATTTTTTTTTTTCAAATTTAAATTAGTTGTTAAAAATGATTATATATATAAATATATTTATATATAGTATTTAAATTACACATTTATTTTAAATATTAAATAAAATTTTAAGTGTTTTATATATATATATATAATATATATATATATATATAATATATATATATATATATATATATACACGTTATTGTCTTTGTCTTTAAAGCTGACTTACTAGCTCGATAATTTTTAAAAGTAAAAACATTTTATATTTTATTTGTACTTAAAAAAAAAAACTATATATATACATATAACTTATTGAATATCAAACCAATAATTTAAGATTATTATGTTACTAAATAAAAAAATATGATTTATAATAAATTACTTACACTATATAATATAAATATGATTTCTAAAAATTATGACTAATAAAAGAAGTCAACCAATTGTATGAATAAAGGGAATATATTGATAAAAGTTATTAATTATAAAAATTTATTTATAATAAAAAAATTAAATTAATTCAAATATTTGGATTAATTAAAATTGACTAAAAAATAGGAGATATATAAATTAATATATAATTCAAATGTGTGATAAATAAGATAGGACCGATAAAACAGTTACAACAGTATCCTAAATAAAAAATTAATATAATATGACCAATAAAATAAAAACATTAGGGGTTAAATGATAGTTGTAGTAGAGATATGCAATGACTAATAATTAGACACGACAAAATTTTATACATGAAATGAAAAAATATATTATTCTTAATTATTTTCACTTTTTTAATTATATATTTTAAGTAAACATATTAAACATCAAACCAAAATTTTATTCACATTTAAATCAATTATTAAAAATGATTATATTTAAATATATTTATATATATAGTATTTAAATTACACATTTCTTAAATATAAAATAAAACTTTACGTGTTTTAAAGAAAAAAATAAAGAAAGATATGATTTATAAATTAAAAGATTAAATAAATAAAATATTCTTTTACCAAATTATATATTTTTTGTGAGAATAATTTTAATACAAAATATGTGATTAAATAATATGAACAATAAAATAAAAAAGTAACCATTTAAAAATAATAATAATAATACTAATACTATTGAAGAAAAATCATGTAAATAAATAATTAAAAACATAAAATTTGAAAGATAAAAAAAATGAAAAAAAGGAGAATATTACAATGGTTATAAATATCAATTACAACAACAAAAAAAGAAATTATAACTATTGCTTATAAAATAGAACAAGATTAAATTATATGTTTTATTCACTTTTAAATTGATTATTTTTTTTTTATAATAAATACTATATTATAATAGAATAAAAAATATATTAATTCTAAACAGGAAACTATTGAAATGATAGTTAAAATTGCACTAATTCTTTAAAAAAAAATATTCAATTCTAATTTATTTATTAACTTATATGTATTTTTTTTAAAGGATAATAATAGTTTAATCCTAACCACAAAAATGAAAAGAAAAATAAAATATAATATAACCACTCTACCCAATAAGTTATTGAGTCGGTAGATCTCGAGAAAAATAATTAACTCTCTTATGAACTCCAACCATTTTATCTCAAAAATAGTTTAATTGTTTTTCTCTAACAAGATAGCGTACAAAAAATTATTTGGATGGTAACCCAAATATCTAAGTCTCTCATATCTTATCAATCCAAATTTCACATCAACTATTAAAATACTCGGTATCACCCAATTAATCATAATAATACTTCACAAATACTCCAAATACTAGTCACCATCGACAATACAAAAATAAGTTAGTTGTTGATTCAACATTCTCATAACATATAGGCTCTTATCATACAATTTTCTTAATACACTATCATCATCGGTAAAAATTTCACAAAATATCAAATCAAGGATGAAAATTTATCAACAAAATTTATATAAAATTATCCTAACAACAAATTATAATCATACCATACACACAAACTAACCATGTCTTGCCAAGCATGATATATCAAATCAGAAACATCTCATTACGCCTACCAAACCAAGAGTGATTACTAACTTTTATATGACACTTAATCAATTATATTAAATCATCTTTCTAATTTTAAAATAAAAATACTATATTTCTCAAATTTTACTTAAGCAGTATATATATATTATATATATTTTAAATCTTTTAAAGAATAATGACCTTTATCCCATTCAAGATAAGAAATCAAATAAAAAATATAAACAATCACCGAACAACATAAAACAAAAAACAAAAGTCCATCTAGAGCTTGTTTGATGTTGTGTTATTTAATTAATTTTTTTTTTTCTAAAAAGTGGGTTATTTGAGTTTGTAATTGTTTTAGTATTTAACATTTCAATTTTATATAAAAAAAATATTTTAATATCTTAATTGATGAATTAAGTGATTTAATAGGTAAAAAAACCAAAATAAGATATAATATTTTTCATTATAAAAACAGACATCAAACAAGCTTTTAAATATGCAAACAATACAATTATATGAGGAAAAAATTACTTTCACCCTCCCCCTTCAATTATAAATATAAGTTTTACCTTTCCTTTCTTTACCATCAATCATCAAACCAAGAACAAGTCTCTCTCTCTCTTTATATGATAGTTTAAAAGCTTTTCACTTTCTCTTTCCTTAATGAATCCAAACCAGCCCATGTATGTTAGTTAATTTCCTTTTTTTTTATGTTCTTTCATCTTGTTTAATTTGAATGTTACTAGTTTCTGTTTTTAATAACTTAACATATGACTAATTAATTGTATTATTTCAGGCAATATCATTATAAAAATAGTGGTGATATGATTAAGGAACTTATTTGGACAAAGGGAAAAACATCCATGTTCGCCGGTGAAAGTTCTAGCAAGAACATCATCATCTCCGACAAGGATGATGATTCTAAATTTAAACAACAAGAGGTAATAATTATACCCTTTGGTTAATTTATGAATTTTATGAAGTGGGTTAGTTTTAATTTTAAGTAAATATTGTTTTTTTTTTATAGATAATTCATGATTTGAAGTATGAAGCTGATAAGAACAAGAAGATGAAAATGAAAATGAAGGAGGAAATTGGATATGGGAAATTTATGCCGACTAAAAATAGTCCTAGAATCTCGGTTTATCGTGATGAGTTTGAGAGTGTAAGTTCTATTTTTCTTATTTATTAGTTTACATAAAAAAATATTACAAACTTGTTTGATTAAGGGTTATGTTATTTAAATTTTTTAAACAAAACCCATGTAATTATAGGTAATTGATTTAATTTAATTTTGATTTGATTTGGAAATTTTGGGAGACAGAGAAAAAGGGACAAGATTGAAGGAATGATAATGGAGCTGAAGAAATTCATCCCTACAGAAAATGAGGTATACCATTTTTTTTTATAATTAAAAGTGGATTTTGTATTTGTAAATTTGTTAAAATTTAATTATTGTGCAGAAGAACAAAGAACTTGATGAAGTGATTGATCATTTGAAAAATTTGGAATTGGACTGCTTAAGAAATAAGAAGAAAGAATAAATAAGATTTTTATGCAATATTATTATAAGTTAAGTGTGTAGCAAATGTTTTTTTTTTTTTATTTCGGTTTGTTATATGTTTTCTATTTTAATGTTTGTATGTGAGAAGTATGTTTAGTAATGAATAAAAGTTTGTGTGAGTTTTTTTTGTTGCTAAAAACTATTTTATTGTGTTACATTTTATTTAAATACATCTTAAATTAATAAAATAAAATAAAATAAAATAAAATAGGGCTGATTTATGACTAAGATATAACATTTATTCATCTTATATATTTATTTTTTTGGAAGAGAGAGGTAAGTTAACTCTAGACTGGCCTTTGGAGAGAGGGGGTGGTCAAATTATTATAATATTATATTTATGGATATACATTAATTATATTTTAAATTTATAATTTTTTTATTTTGGATAATACTAAATTCCTAAAAATTTAAGTCATTTCTTAAATTGTGTGAATATATAATCTTTTAAAATTGTATCATATATATCCAATTCCATTACACTTTATCTGATTTCATCAATAATGTAGAAAACAAAGAATTCCAATAGTTTATTTGGAGAAATTTTGTAAATTAAAATGAGGTATTGATTTCAAATATCTATAAAAAATACTTTTAGAATTAGAAAGAGAACATTAATAAATTTAATATTTTCCTGCAGATTATATATAAATTAACAAAAACCCGTATCATTTAGATGGTTTACATTCCTAAACCTATGAAATGTTAACTAGTGTAATTTTAGATAAACTATTAAAATGTTAAATTTTATGATTTTAAATTTACAATTATACAATTTTATATGATGATAGATTAAAAAGAACAAATTTATATTTTGAATACCTTCTCAAGTTAGACTTACCTATATAAAATTAGAGTACTCATAAAATTAATAAAAGCCCTTATCGGTTTCAGCCCAATAATAAATAACTAGATAGCACAATAAAAGTTGGGCCTTATTTCATAAATCCTAACTGCATACAACATACTAACAAAAATATATATATATATATATATATATATATATATATAAATAAATATTTGAATTATACATTTCATTTTAATTTAAAAAATAGCTTAAATACAAAATATGTTACATAAATTATACAAATACAAAATAAATCACTAAATATTATTAACAATTATATATGTGTGTGTGAAGGTAATATATTAAACATTTATAAAAATAATTTAAATACAAAAATATATAATTTTTAAATAAATAAAAAACATATTAATATTTTTTTTTATAATAAATATAGTGTAAGTATCCCGTGATCTTTATCTCATACCATAGCTTAGCACGTGCCATGATAATATGGGAGAATATCGCGAGATTTCTCAAAGTTCTATACTTTTTAATATTAGTTTGCATTTCAACTATGAATTATCTATAAAATTTGTAATAAAAGAATATTATTATTATTGTAAATATCAACTCCAACCAAATAAATTAGTATAATGATTAGTTAAAAATAAACAAGATTAAATAATATGATTTTATTTACTTTTAAATAAATTACTTTTTAATAAAAAAAATATATTACAATACAATAAGTATCAATTCTAACAAAAATAAAATATTAAAATGATAGTTAAAATTGCAATGGTTTGTTAAAAAAATATTCATATTTAAATTAATTTATAAATATTGAAAATTGTTAAGTTATATATATAAATACATTTATTACAATATATATATATATATATAAGCAAATTTAACTTATTAAATATGAAAGGAAAAATATTATTTAATATAAAAAAGTAGCAATATTATTTTATACTTTATTATTTCTTAATTTATAATTATTATAAATACTTTATTATTATTCATATATATATATATAAATAATTTAATAAATATTCAACCAATATAATTAATTCAAATATTTGACTAAATAAAATAACCAATAAAATAGGTTATTATAGATTAATATATATATAATATATATAACCATTATAATTAAAATGTTATAAAAATATAACCAATAAAACAGTTGAAACAGTTATACCGATTATTATAAAAGAACAAAATTTATCTGAATCAGACGGTCATACCAGATATATGCAATGATTAATGATTAGAAACACGACAAAATATTAATTTATTAAAAAATAAAATCCAACCAAAATTTAATTTATTAAAAAGTAAAAGAGGACAAAATTTTATACACCTATCCTAGTTAAATGAAAAATATATATTAGAATTATTCTTACTATTTTAATTATAAAGGAAACATATTAAACATCAAACACAAAAGTAAAGAATAATATAATTTACAAATTAAAATATTAAATAAATAAAATATGCTTTTAGAAAATTAGATATGAGAAATAATATAAAAAAAGTAACCATTTAAATAATAATAATAATAATAATATTAAAGAAAAAAAATATGTAAACAAATAATAAAAAATAAAAAATATGAAAGATAAAAAAAATCAAAAGACTAGAGAATATTAAAATTAAATATCAATTCCAGCAAAATAAAATATTATAATGATGCTTATAAAATAGAACAATATTAAATTATATGTTTTTATTCACTTTTAAATTGATTACTTTTCTAATATATACTATATTATAAAATAGAAAAAATATTAATTCTAATCAAGAAAATATTGAAATTATAGATAAAATTGCAATGTTAAAAAAATTATCAATTATAATTTAATTAATTATTATAATTATTAATTTATATGTATTTTTTTTAAATAATTAAAGTATATTAAAATATAAAAATAATTAATCAAATTAAAAAATACATAAAATAAAAAAAAATATATATTATACAACCATTCTACCCAATAAATTATCGGTTCGTAAATTCTCAAAAAAGTGATTAACTCCCTCACTTACTACAATACAATATAGTTTTTATGAACGAAACTTAGAAAACGATGTAATAATAACATTAGGAAAAATACGCATCGAACGACTAAAAATAATTTGGCCAGTAACTCAAATATGTAGGCATCTCATATTAACCGTATTAATCCAAATTTACCATCAACTATCTAAAGACTCGGACATCACCCATTGAATATTCCATAAAAGACTTCAGATATTAGTCATCCATCGAGAATATAAAGATACGTGAGTTGTCGATTTAACATTCTCATGACACATGAGTACATGACACATACAGACATATTATAATACAACATTTTTAATGCTAATGTCATCCTTAAAATTTCATCAAATAAAATTTTAATTTCTAAAAATTTCTAAACAAAAATTATATGAATTATTTCAACACACAAATTAAAAAAATACAAAACATACAACTATTAATATCTTCATTCTTGGTTACCAAGAGTAATTATTAACTTATATATAAATAAATATTCTAATTATATATTTATCTTAAATATCAACTTATTTCTAAATTTACAATTCTTATAAATAATTTATTATTATTGTAATTTTTTTAGAAAGGTCATTACAAAAAATTAGAATAATTTAAAGATTATTATGTCACTAAATAAAAAATATGATTTATAATTTACACTTTTATCTTTATTAATTTTAAAATATAAAATATGTGACAATTTAAAATAATTTTTAAATAAAAAACCTAAATAACCCAACATCAAACATGCTTTAAGCAAATAAATTAGTACCTTAAGTAACTTTTATCCATCCTTAATCAACTATGCATTCCTTGCTTAAAACTTTATTTTTTTTTTATCAACCATCATTATTTTAACATTCAATCCCTCCATCTAATATGATATTTAACCAATTATATTAAACAATCTTTTACATTTTAAAAATAAAAATACTATATTTCTCAAATTTCACTTAAACAATTTTTTTTATAATCTTCTAAAATAGTGTCCTCTACTCCCTTCTAGATAAGAATTCAAATAAAAAATATAAACAATCACCGAACAACAAAATACATATAAAACAAGTCCATCTAGAGCTTGTTTGATGTTGTGTTATTTAAAATAAAAATATTTTTTTTTAAAAGTGGGTTATTTAAAATTTTAAGTGTTTTAACATTTAAAATTTAAAATTATAAAGAAAAATAGTATTTTCGTATTTTAGTTGATGAATTTAGTGATTTAATAGTTAAAAAGAAACAAAATACGATACGATATTTTTTAAGAAAAAACAGACATCAAACAAGCTCTTATAAATATGCAAATAACACAATTATAAGACACCGATTGCCATAATTATTTTGATTAGGAAAATAATAAATAATTTCCCTATAAATAGATGTTTTTACCTTTCATTTGTTTACCATCAATCATCAAACCAAAAACAAGTCTCTTTCTCTTTCCTTAACACGAAAATCACAGTTGGGAAATAATGAATCCAAACCACCCTAGTTCATGTACTTGTTATGTTCCTCTTAGCCAATCCATGTATGTTAATTTCCTGTTTTTTCTTTTGTTTTTGTTCTATCTTGTTTAATTTGATCCTTACTATAGTTTCTGTTTTTAATTACATAACCTATATATGATTAATTCAGGCAAAATCATTATAAAAATGGTGACATGATTAAGGAACTAATGTGGACAAGGGGAAAACCATCCATACACTGTCCTTGCCCGTATCATTCCCCCGGAGGGGGAGGTTCAGGCGGCGAAACCCTGTTTCGCTTAGCTCCTCCTCCCCTTCCTCCGCCTCCAACGCAGTCAGATGTGATGATGTCGGATCACTTTTACCGTTTTCTCTCTTATCAATCATGGGTAATTATCGAAATTTCATTAAAGTTTTCATTTACAATTTTCAATTATAACCATGAATATCGTTTTTTTTGTTGTTGCAGCCCACGACCCACGAAGAATTTGTAGAAATAATTGATTTTTACCTCAGAATGCTATCAACTCGTCAAAATTGATTTTGAACTGGTTTTGGACATGGACTAGTAGTTAAGGACTATGGTGAAGGAATAATTAAGAAAGTTCAATAAAGTCTCTAGACTTGTTTTTATGCAATATTATTACAAGTTAAGTTTGTAATCAATGTTTTTTTAAGTCGGTTTGTTATATGTCTTTCCTATTTCGATGTTTGTATGTGAGAACTATATATGTTTAGTAATGAATAAAAGTTTGTGTTAATTAAGAACTCTTGTATCGTGTCACATTTAACTTAAATACATCTTAAATTAAAATAAATAAATTAGGGTTGATTAAAATTAAGATACAACATTTATTTATATATATATTTATTAATTTTTAGAAAGTAGGTTAACTAATGGGTGTCCTTTGGTGAGAAGAGGGATGGCCAAATTATAATAATATTATATTTATGGATATACATTAACTTTTATTTAAATTTATAATTATATTTTTTGTTTTGGGGATAATATTATCTTTATATATTATTTTTATTTATTTTGAGTATTTGGGTGATACTTATCATGAAGAGAATATATAATAAATGATGGTTTGATCATTTTTTTAAAAAAAAATTGATGACAAGCTGCTTGTCTATTTTAACTTTTTAAGAGTTGAAGATAATGTAAAATTTTAATTGTATTTATTAAATTAAATGTATTTCTAAAAATAGGTGAAAGAAGAAATGAATGATTGTCATGGCTCAGGCGGTTCCATTAGCAAACAAAAATAAAAAGCATGGTGTCCATAATAAATACAAAAGCAGCATTACAGTATAATATTTTAATACAAATAATATTTATTATATAAAACAAGTTAATTTTTTTAAAACATCAAGTTTAATCTGATACATTTGTTTTCAACCAATTTTGTTTCCTTAATATGTCTTACCTTTTTTTTGTTTACTATCAAACCAAAAAAAAATTGTTTTCTGAATTTTTAATAAAAATGAGGTTAATTATGTTAAATATTCAATATTTAAGTTAAGGAATGCGATTAAACATATATAAAAGTTGTGTATAGTTGATATCTCGCTATAATAGTTTAAATATAAAAAAATTAATTTTAATTTTTACACGTAATTGAATTTAACTCTAACGAATATCTTATGTTGATACAGTCTACAGAAAGTACACGATGTTTGATATCTAAATTAAGATATTAGATATATGAACAAGTTTAAATTTAACATTATGCTTAATATTATTATTATTATTATTTTGGTCAACTAATAAATAAAGATGATTGGGGGACCATATCTAACTAAGGAATGTTCCTACTGAACAATTAATAATTAGTCTATATTCTCTAACATTCAATCATTAACACTGAACAATGAATTTTATATTGTTTGTACTTTTGTTTAATCATCCTAATATTCATTTTAATTTGAATGTTTTATGTGAAAATCTAAACAAATTATTCAAAAATTGAAATCCTTTAATACAAGCCTATTATGTACTGTATTATAGATGCTTATGTAATGAATCATGAATATTTTATTTTATGTTTTTGAATTTAGAATAATAATATTACTCATTCCAACTTAAAACGTTTTAAGAAATTGAATATATAATATTTGATCTATAAAGAAACCCGTTTTACAAATGAAATGAAACATTAATATTCATTCAAATATTGGAGAGTTTTACTCCTTCTGTCCTTAGGTTGAGCAATGTGTAAATTATTGTTAAGATTCATCATAATCATATGTGTTTATTTTCACTAATACTCATTCGATAGCTCGAAAATGTGATGAAAAAGTTTTAGTGGAAATATTTTTTTTGATCTTTAATTGATATTAGATTTACCCTACATACTTTTTTTTAAGGAACTCACTTGAGGGTTCTCTTGCATTCCCATAACAACATGAGGAAAAAGAAATTGAAGTGAAAGTTCAGACCAATCCCATTCATCCTGGTCGGATCAGAAGGGATCTTGTTGAATGACTTGATCAATTGTTGTAGCTAGTGAAATGAGAAATTAGCATTCTTTCTAGTCTTAATTAAAGGGTTAGAGTCGTCCAAGAAATGCACAAACAAAGTACTGATAACCATTTAAGGAAGGGGAGCCACTTGCTTTTTTCGAAGAATCTCGCACCCATGGGAATACGACACGGATATAAGAATTTGAGTTGGGGTGAACTTAAAAATATAATAGGAAAATTATTAATAAAACGAGTATTTAAAATAGGTTTTGTCCATTTTTTTGTATGAATTTGAGAAAATAGTTTAAAAAAAAATTAAAGCACATTTCTATTTTATAATTTTTTTCTTTTTTTCTTTATGGGAAGTCCAATTGAACTCATCCGTTCCTCTTCTCATGATCTTAATTAAGTTTGATATTGGGAAATAAATTTAACTTTTAACCTATACTTTTATTAATATATGTATTGACATCTATATGAGTTATGATATAGGTCCATTGACCAAAATAACGCATTTACTTGCATACAATAATTTTTTTTTAAATTTGCATTTTTAAGATGGCAGAATCACTTTAAAATGTTATGTTACAAAGACCCATTAAAATGGGTTTACAAGCCTATAATAAATAATAATATTACAGCTAAATTTTTACCAAATAAATATTTTAAATTAATTAAACTATTAAAAGAGGAACAAAGTTCTAATTTTTAAAATTTTAAAAAGTTTACTATTAATATATTTATATATTTCGTGGATGACTAACACTAGATAAGAACAAATAAATAATTGATAGAATAGTTCAATGATGCATAACTGTGAAATGGATTGTTACACAGGCCATATTTGATGAAATTTCAGCCCAATGATCCATTTAGAAGGCCCAACTAAAATTAGTTATGGGCTTCAACTCAATAATCTATAACTAAAATATATATCTATGTTAATAGCCCAATGGAAACTGAATCTAGTCTCATAAATATAGACAAACATATATTAAATTAACAAAGGCCATATATTTTATATTACTTATTAATTCATTTATTTATTTTTGAAAAAAAATAAAATTGATGAATAAATTAAACTAGATTAAATTAAAAATATATAAGTAAATATATATATATATATATATAAATATAAATATAAAAAGAGAATACAAAATTATTAATATTTTAGGTTTTGAATATTATTTTCTTTCTTTTACTTTCCACTAAATGTTTCTCTCTTTTTCATTATATTTCATCGTCTTCATTCTCCTTCTCATCATCTTTTCATTTTCATTCTTCATCTCCTCATCTTCATTCATATTCTCCTCGTCTCTTCATTTCCAGACCAACTAATGTGATAATCTTCATTTACATTTTGTTACAAAATTGTGGATTCAAATGATAGGTTAACTATATTGATAAGTTATTATTTTTTTTTAAAAAAGAAAAAAAGTAAATAATTATTAATTTAATTAATAAAGATATATATAAAAAAATATTGGGAATAAATTGGAATTAGGATTTCAACTTTAACGCTTTACACAATTTAATATTATAAATTTAACTATTTTCAAGATTTATTTTAATATGTTTGATTTTAAATAATTTCGAGACGAGAAGGCCCTTCGCGAGACGATCGTTCCCTTCACTCTTCGTGAGACGACCATACCATTTTTAACGAAAACAATAAACAGGTCGAGGAAGAAGAATACCAGTTGCCACAGTGCTCATGCTCGTGCTCATGCTCGTGCTCATGGTTGTGTCCGTCGAAGATCGCCACCGTGGATGTCCGTCGAATATCGTTGTGGTTGTTCGTCGTTTATGTCTTCGTTTAGAAAGAAGGAGGAGAAGAGAAATTAAAAAATGGAGAAGTTATATTAAATAGTAAGGGTATTCTAGACTTTTCACATGCATTCTCATCGCATTACGATCCTCCCCTTCGCGTTACGCGAATAAGAGTATTTTTATAAAAAAATATAAGTTGTCACTAACGCAATTTAATTTATGCGTTATTCAACGCATCTAAGACTTTTTTTTAGGGTCATTTCATCAAATTTCCCTTATCTAAACCTCAATAAAAATACATCATCCAACTAATTTATCATAATAATCTTATAATAAGTTGAAAAAATAAGTAAGTTAAAAAAAAATTGTATATTTAATTTTTCTTATATATATAACCTTATAAAATTATACAAAAAGTTATATATATATATATATATATATATATATATATATATATATATATATAATAAACTAAATATATTTATATAATAATAAATTTATATCTAAAATATATATATTTTTTAAATATATTAATATATATATTTAAATTTGTCATATATAATATTTCAATATTTTTAAAAGATTATATATATATATATATTTAATTGAATTATATATATAATTGAGTTATATGTATATTTAATTACGATAATAACATATTTTAATAATAATAAACATAATATAGAAAATTTTCTACACATTTTAAATACTTACTATTTCCTACCATTTTTTTTGTTGGGAAAAACTATTTTCTATATTATTGAATGCAAATAAAGTATATTACTCAAACAATTATTATAAATACTCATTTTTTTTAATTTATAAATTTTAGATAATCTTTGACCAATTAATTATCTTTCAAAATTTATATATTCAGGCGGGATTAAAATATTCTTGATTTTATTTTCTTGTTTTTCAATTTGTTGATTGATGCTCCACATATGATTAAGTCGTTTTAAAAAAATATCCATTTTGTTCAAATTGTAAGTTACAATTCTAATAATTAAATGATTGAATCTTAGAAACCAAAATTAAACATGAGAGAAAGAAACCTATCATCCAAGTTCTTTCAGTTGAAGACTATAACTAAATCATTAGTGTGAAGAAGAATACTTTGATCCATTAATCCTCTGTCTAACACAGAAGATTGAGTGTTTTGATCTTCTAGATTCAACAATCACCTACTTCTCTCTTTATGGATCGATGAAAGCTCCAAAGATTGTCGGTGAAAAGTGAATTGGGGACCATAACCCAATTTATATAGCTTTATTTTATAATTTTATTTTGATCATCACAAAATATAAAATTATCCTAAGGTATTTATACATATATAAATTATCCATATTACTTTTAATATACTCCAAAATCCCTTAAATTTTATAAATCACTTCAAAATTGATTTAACTCAATAATAATAACATATATAACTTTTAGTCAAATAATTTAAATCCATATTAGAATGATAAATCCATATAATTCCAACAATCTCCCACTTGGATTAAATTATGAAATAAACAATTATACATTATCCTTGTGATATCAAATTTTGTTATTATCTAAAAGAGTATATTCAAACAATTTCGTCCATTGATTATATCAAATGCAGAACCAAAGTGACTTTCGTTATTGTTATCGTAGCTTACCCGATCAATGATCATAAACACCAATATAACCAAATGACATAGATCAAATATGGATGTGTAGCATGGAAATTACATGTAATATGATTTAACATGCCTATTTCCAACTGGTCCAACTAAAACTGTATTGAGATTCATAAAAAATAGCAAGAATGGACTAAATAAATACTAAAATTAATACCAAAAGAATTAAACCAAAATATTTATTACAAATATCTATATAATAGAATTCCACAAAATATACAGACTCCCACTAAACTTCAATATCTTTGAGAGATAAAATCCCCATATGGGAACATGCTTATGAAAGATCTTGGGTTGTAATCCCTTAGTGAGCGGATCCGCAATCATGAAGTCTGTTCCAATGTGTTCTATATATATTTGACCATTCTGAACTCTTTCCTTAACAACCATAAACTTGATGTCTACAGACTTAGACTTTGAGAAATTCCTATTGTTGTTGGAGAACATTACAACTGACTGATTATCACATAATATCCTAAGTGGTCTTTCGATTTCTGTGACTTGTAATCCCATAATAAAATTATTCAGCCATAATGCCCGATTAGATGTTTCATACCATGCTATAAATTCAGCTTCTATAGTGGAAGAGGCTCTAAGTTTATGTTTAGCACTCTTCCAAGAGATAGCTCCTCTAGCTAAAAGAAAAATATAGCATGACGTTAACTTCAAGTCATCTTTGCATCCAGCAAAATCAGAATTAGTGTACCCAATGATCTCAAGATGATCTGTTTTCTTGTATGTGTGCATGTATTCCTTAATTCTTTGTAAATATCTGAGTACTCTTTTTGCAGCTTTCCAGTGATCAAATCCAGGATTATTCAATATCTTTCTAACATGCCAACTATGTATGCTATATCCGGACGCGTGCATACTTGAACATACATTAAACTTTCTACTACTTAATCATAAGGAATCTTCTGCATTTTTTGACTTCATAGTCACTTGAAGGGCACTGATGTTTATTTATTTTGTCTCCTTTAGCCACAGGGGTATCTCTTTCTTTACTTTCATGCATTCCAAACCTTTTTAAAACCTTATCGATATAATTTTTTTTGATAATCCAAGTATACCTTGACCACGATCTCAATATATCTGAATTCACAATACAAAAGAAGCGTCACCAAGATCTTTTATTTCAAATTTCTTTGAAAGAAATTTCTTAGTGTCGTGCAATAATTCTATATCATTGCATGCCAATAATATGTCATCAACATATAAAATCAGACACATAATTTTATTCCCACTAAATTTATGGTATACACAATCATCAACTTTATTTGCCTCAAAACTATATGAGATAAAAACTTGATGAAATTTGTAATACCATTGACGGGAAGCTTGTTTTAGTCCATAGATGAATTTCTTCAGTTTACAAATTAAATCCTTTAGATTATCAAAATCAAAGAACTCGGGTTGCACCATATAGATTGTTTCATTAATGTCACCATTAAGAAATGCAGTCTTAACATCCATCTAATGTAACTCTAAATCATAATGAGCTGCGAGTGCCATTATAGTTCTAAATGAATCTTGTGTGGATACCGGAGAAAAAGTTTCCTTTTAGTCTCCTTTTAGTCGATGCCTTCTTTTTGAGTAAAACCCTTAGCAACAAGACGTGATTTGAATCTCTCAATGTTACCTTTTGAATCCCTTTTGGATTTAAAAATTCATTTACATCCAACGGGTTTCGAACTTGTAGGTAACGGAACGAGATCCCAAACGTCATTGTCCTTCATAGACTTTAACTCCTCATTCATGGCATCAATCCATTTTTGAGAATCATAACTCTTAATGACTTGGTTGAAAGTGACAATGTCATCTTTCACTTCGTCCATATCCTCATGTTCTTTTAATAATACGAAATAATCATCCTAAATCGTACTCCTTCTTTCTCTAGTGGACCTTCGTAATGACATAATTTCTCGAGATTGTTGAGTTTGTTCTTCCAGAATTGGTTTAGAATGAACATTGTCTTTTTCATTATCCACTAGAGGAATAGAAACAATTTTTTCTTCAAAAACAATGTTTTCCTTATCTTTCCTCACACACTCTATATCCTCAAAAAACCGAGCATTTCCCGTTTCAAAAACTGTCTTTACCGTAGGATCATAAACTTTTTACCCCCTTGACCGTTTAGGATATCCAACAAAATAACAACTAATAGTTCTAGAGTCCAATTTCTTTTCATTTGGCATGTATGACCTTGCCTCAGTTGGACACCCCATACATGTATATGTGTTAAGACATGTTTTCGTCTTGTCCAACACTCATATGGGGTTTTGTTAGTCGTCGCCTTAGTAGGTACCCTATTAAGGATATAAGTTGTTGTCTTTAGTGCTTCACCCCAAAGAGATTCTGGTAAGCTTGAATTTGCAATCATGCTCCTTACCATGTCCTTAAGTGTTCAGTTCCATCTTTCAACAACATCATTCATGTTAGGCGAACCCGACATGGTGTACTACGGAACAATACCACACTCTTCTAGGAATTTAACAAATGGTCTTGGACGTTGTTTACTTGATCTGTTATACCGACCATAATATTCACCACCACGATCGGAATTGACGGCCTTAACCTTTTTATCAAGCTGATTTTCAACTTCAGCTTTAAAGGCTTTGAACACATCCAAAGATTATGACTTCTATTGTATGAGCATATATGTGAATTATAACTCTTTCGTGCAATTTTATGACGTCTTACATTGTAAAATTGGATAGTTGAGTAACATGCTATAAAATTAGCCTCTCTCGCTATAATTGTCTTGTTTTATATGTTGGGCATGAGACATGACATTGTATGAATATTCACTGTCCCAAAGAAGGTGGATGTTTGTACATTGACATGAATTGTTGCAGTATTAAAATGTGTGATAATTATTAGGTTACCATGTGAACATTGAATTTGTCCAAAGATAAATCCATTATCTGACAGGTCTTATTGTCAATATTTATGTACTGGACCAAGTTTCCAATTACAAGTTAACACATTTAGTCAAAAGATTAAGTGTTGATGTTGTGTAGGTTTCTTGTTAGGCATGGCAAATTTCCGGGTTTCGGGGGACCCAACCCGGACCCGAACCGAACCGGACCCGATTTTGCTCCGAAAAAAACGAGTATTTAAATTATCCGAAATATCGGTTCGGAACCGATGGGTACCCGGACCCGAACCGGACCCGAACTAGACCCAATTTTTTAAAATAATTTCTTTTTTACTTATTTAATTAATTTTAACAAGTTATTATAGTTTTAGTTTTTATTTCTAAGTTATTATATTTTTAGTTTTTATTTATGTTTAAACATAATTTGAATGAAATGGAATAAAAATCTAATATTTTAAAATATTAGATGAAACATTCAAAAAAAAATATATATATATTTTAAGTTTTAAAAAATTATTTAATAAAAAAATTATAAATATTATACTAAATAAAATAAAATAAACGGTATATAAATAAATAATATTTAAAAAAATATATATTAAAACTTTTTTTCAATTTTTCTTACCTCTATACCTAACATTCATCTTCTTCCCCATCTCTTTCTCTCTCTCATTTTCAGTTTTTTCTGCTATATAACTCATCTATGAATGGAATTATGGAATCATCATCGTCTTCTTCCCGGCAGCATAAATGTAAAAAAGAAGAGAATCTGAACGGAAGAGTGAGAACCAGAAAAAAAATTAATTATCGAAATTTCTTTCGGGTATCCGGAACCGAACCGGAACCGATTAGTCCTGACCCGAAATTACCCGGAACCGAAAAACAAGAAAATTACCCGAACCGATCGGTTCGATTCCTTCGGGTACCCGACCCGTCGGGACTAAAATGCCATGACTATTTCTTGTTGATGGATGCATAATATTATGAGTTACATTATTATTGAATATATATGCACATTATTTTGTGAGCTTACAGTGTTTATATTCTCTGTTATTACACTTAATATTTCAAGTATCATAGGTAATGTTAATGTAGTTCCTATGCTTAATGGAACCAATTATAAAGTCTGGAAAGAGAACGTTATGACTGTTCTCGCGTGAATGGATCTCCACATTGCACTTAGGGTCGCATGCTTCCCACCTCTTACAACATCAAGTACTCTTGATGATAAAAGAGAGATGGAAAAGTGGGAGCGTTCGAATCGTTTAAGTTTGATGATCATGAAGCGTGCCATTCCAGAAGCATTTCGGGGTAATTTATTAGAAGACAATGATGTCAAAGCATTCCTAGATGCACTTGAGAAACGTTTTGAGAAAAACGAGAAGGTTGAAACAAGCACGCTTTTAGCTAAGCTTGTTTCACTCAAGTATGATGGCAACAGGAATATTAGGGAGTACATTATGGACATGTCTCATCTTGCTTCAAGACTTAAGGATCTTAAGTTAGAGTTGTCTGAAGAACTGCTCGTTCATTTGGTCTTGATTTCTCTTCCTTCTCAGTTTGGGCAGCTTAAAATAAGTTATAACTGTCAGAAGGGTAAGTGGACACTTAATGAGTTGATATCTCATTGTGTTGAAGAAGAAGAAAGGATTAAGCATGATCGAATAGAAAGTGCTCATGTGGCATCATCTTCCAAAGACAAAGAGAATAAGAAAATGAAGAAGAAAGTTGTGGGTGCTCCTTCTCAAATGAAACAGAAAAAGCCTAACGGCTTAAATTGTTTCTTATGTAATGAAGAAGGACATCAAAAGAAAGATTGTCCTAAGTATCATGCGTGGCGCGTGAAAATGAGGTTGCCTGAATTGCCGAAAACCGAATGATGTTGAAAGATACATTTTTGTGGGCAATGACGAAACAGTTGAAGTTGAAGCTATCAAAAACTTTAGATTGTTATTAAAGAATTATCATTCTTGGGCTTAGACTCGGGAATGATGATTAAAAACATTCTATACATGTTTAGAATCATGCAAGGATTGATTTTGGCTAACTGTTTTGTTTTGAGGTTAGAAACAAGTTTGTTTGATTTCCATTCTTAGTTTACAACCTATTTATAACTTAATTAGGCTACTAGTTGGTGCATTTTGTTTCAGGCTAGTTATTGTTTTCCGATCATCTTCCTTATGACTCTGGACCTTCGAACTTTAGTGAGCTAAGATTTTGACTTTTTTTGCATCTTATCATACAATTTTGCTTTAACGAACTTGGTATTTTCTCATCATTTATCCTTCATTATATGAATAAAGTGGCGGGAGGGATAGAGATTGTCTATTTGAATGGGCACATATGACATAACACTGGATAGGATCAAAACCAATTTATGAAAATATTTTCTTTCTTAATTTTTTTAACTAATAATTAAGCGGCGACTCACACAAGTCGAAACGCGTCTATAGTCGACTATCTTGGAGATTAGTTCAATTTGAGTTCAATTCTCAAATAGCCGATTAATTTGACATTCTTATAAATAAACTTGAAACTGAATTATCATTTTGTTTTCTCATTCTACTCGAGATTCGAGAGAAGTTGAATTATGGGACTAATCGTAATTAAAGTCGATTACTTATCTTTACAATTTTACACATAACTATTATATATTTTCATTTGGACGCCCAAGCTAATCATATAAATCGTAGTTGTTAAAATCTCATTTTGTGTTGTAAATATTAAGTTTTTATTATTCTAACAGGTTTAGACCTATTTTTTATAAACTTTTAAATTAATTAAACTTTTATAATTTTGAATTTATTTATTTTAAGATTTTATAAATTGTTTCAATTTCATACCATTTTACAAAAATAAAATGAATTTATATTTATATATTTTTAAAAATTCTTACTTATTTAAAATTTATAATTATAACTAATTGTGTTTTAAATTTATTATATATTTAATTATTATTATATATAATTAAATATAACTAATATTATGTAAAAATATTTTTTTTTGTAAGATTTATTTAATTTTTGATTTTACAAATTTACCTGTATTTAATAATATTTTCCGTAAATTCTCCGTATATAAAATTAACAAAGGCCGTATTAAAACTAATAAATAATCTCATAAATACTAACTGTACTAGAATAATAAATAACTATAATATGTATCCATGTGTATGGCCCATTAAATACAGGGCCTAGTTTACAAATTTTCAGCCCAATAATAACTAATAATAATATGTACTAGACCCAATATCATAAATCCAAAGGCCCATATCAGGAGGGACATATAAATGACTAGACCAATCTTATAGTTAAAACTTCAGATTAATATATGAATTAACAGAGGCCTATTCGAACATAAATAAATTAACCTAAATCAGATGGGTTTTAAGCCTAATAATAAATTAATATAATATGCACTCCAATATAGACTAGATCAATCTTATAAGTTAACTGCAGATTAATATATATAAATTAATAAGGCCCATATAAAATGGGCTTTTACTTAATAATATATATCCATGTAGATGGCCCAGTAAAGACTGAAGCTAGCACATAAACTTAATGAAGAAACTACCTGTTCAATGAATGTATAATGGATTGTTAAAAAAAATCATATAAAATTAATTTTTAGCCCAATAATATATATATCAAAATATTGGATTGGGCCTGATCTCATAAGTCCTAACTAATCAAAATATAACAGTATATATATATATCTCATATATATATATATATATATATATATATATCTCATATATATATATATATATATATATATATATATATATATCTCATATATATATATATATATATATCTCATATATATATATATATATATATATATATATATATATATATATATATATATATATATATATATATATATATATATATATATATATATATATATATATATATATATATATATATAATAACACTAAAAAAATCATACTTACAAAATTAATTATATTAATTTATTTGAATAAACAATACAAAAATTAATTTATAAATATAAGTGTGATCTTTTTAATGTAAAATCGTAAAAAATATAAAATTAAAATTATTTACAAACTCGTAAAATCGTGCTCGATCAATCCATTCTCATTGAATACTTGGATTCCGTTCTCTCATGTTTAGTGTGGTACCGTCGTTTTCGTTTGGGGAGAATAGAGATCAAGCTTTCGAAACAATCAAAAGAATTGATAGGTCTAAATTTAAAATCGTAAAGTTTAAATTAGTTTACTAATAAATAGAATTCTTATTTTTTTTTTTTAAATCTAAAATAGTAAATTTTAATCAGATTTATTTAATTTCAAACTAACTTACATAAAATTAACAAAATTCTATCTTAAATGGTTTCAGCACAACTAATATGTATTTTGATGGTCCAATAAAAGATGGGCTTAATTTCATAAGTCCTAACTGCAAATATATTTATATATAATTACCACCAATGCATAGTTGTTGTTATTAAATCCCATATAAGAAAAGTTATATTCCAAAGGTCCAAACCAGATGAGTTTTCAGCCCAATAAGACATAATGATAACATGTATCCACGTGAATCTCATAATATAAATTTTAAAATCAAATTTATTTAAAATGCGTAATATTTTAATGTTAAAAAAATATTAGTTATATATTATTATTATATACATAATTAATTATTTTATACCTTCATAATTTAAATAATAATAATAATAAATAAATGAAAATGTAAAAAAAAGTTATATTAATAATATTAATTTATTAACATATATAAAATTAACTAAGGCATTTGACTGAACCTAATTTCAAAAGTACATAAAAAATAAATTAGCACCACATGATGCATAATTGTAAAATGGGTTGTTATAAAAGCTTGAATTCTCAACCCAATAATGCATAACTAAAATATATATTAATGATAATGGCCCAATAATATAATAAATGGACCTATTCTCATAAATCCTAAATCCAGACTATCATTAATATAAAATGAATTTTCAGCCCATGTTCATGTGAATGGCCCAATTATTATTGGGCCTAATCTTATATTTCTAACTGCAAACTAATCTATAAAATTAAGGCTCATATCATATGGGGGTTTCATCCCAATAATACATAAATATAATTTATATTAATGTGAATGGCCCAATAAAGACTGAGTCTAGTTTCATAAGTCTTATCAGTTGGGTTTTCAGTCCAATAATTATTTTTATTGATAGCCCAATTAAGACTAGGCCTAGTCTTATAAGGTCCAACTCCCAACTGTGAAGCTTATGGTTAGACATTAAATAATGAAAAATATTTTAATTATTTTACTTGGTAAGACATTAGATAATGAAAATTATTTAATTAAAAAAAAATGTAGCAGATCTTTTTAGTGGACCTATGTTAACACAATTAGGCCTTGTTTGATTACATAAGATCTTACTTAGTGATCATCATTATATCATTAGGACTGAGTTTTTTAAAATTCGGGTGGACTTGAAAATATTTAGAAAATTTAGAAATTAAATGGGTTGATCTTTTTAGTTATTTTAGAAAATTAGATAAATAAATAGTTATCTAAATTAAAAAAAATAAAGTTAAGTATTATCTCATATATAAAAAAAATATTTCGAGATGAGTTTGAGTTCATCTCAACCCTAAAGTATATTCGTTTATAGTTATAACTCTATATCCAAATCCAAATATTGAATGTGTTAGGATCTAGATCGAGGCTGGGGGACCGGGGTTGGCCGGTTAGCGCCTTTTACTCAAAGGGTGGTGATTAATCCGGTTAGAGATTAATACCGGGGTTTTAATACTACACAAACTGTCACAAACCCTTGAACAGAGTTCAAGCGCGGAAGTGGTTTGTTTCAGGTTGAACCAGCACACACACGAGATAGGCATAACCGGATTTGAATAAGACAGGTTTGGAATTTGCTGGGTCGGTTTTGGGATTCAGTAAGTCGGTTTAAGTGATGTTGAGTCGGTTAGAGCCGTATTAGTGGGTTAGTGCAGATCGGTTAGAAAGTAAAGCAGACGGAAAGTAAATAACAAGACAGGTTTTTATGGATGTTTGGAGATAGAACTCCTACGTCACCTCTTCCTCTCGAAACCGCGAGAAGGATATTCACTAAGGAATACACACACAATCCGATCGAGACTTATTTCCTGCTCGATAGTACCCGTACAATTTTAACCGAAATTGTAAATACACTTCAAATAAGCGCTTAAGCTTTCTAGAGATAGAACACAATCTTTTTCTTAGGCTGTAGAAAATTCAGAACTTGTAACCCGCATTTATTCCTCTTCAGCTCCTTCTTTTATAGGTGAAATGTGCCAACGGTCACATTTCATTTCCTTGAATCTGATTGGTTGAGCAGAGGTTCATTGATTCAGACCTGGCGGTATAGTCTTCAGACCTGGCGGTCTAGTCTTCAGACTTGGCGGTCTAGTCTTCCAGTTTGTAGCTCAAACCGGCTAGGTTTGTCTTTTACTCAATATGGCAACTGTTGGTTGGACACTTGTCTGTACCTGGAAAATTGCCTTTCTGATTTATCCTGAAGTGGAAAGATCTTGTAGGACGATCTTCTACAGCCTGCAGACTTTCCTCAGACTTGTATGAATATGGCAATACTAAGTCTGTTCCTTCGGTATCATTCTCAACAGATACTCGAAGTGTCTTTTTATGCTGGTCGGTTGTTTATGCTAACCGGATGACTTCCGGTTTTTCCATATCTTCCGATTGACCGACTGTTGAATGATTCTGGCCTTCTGATTTGACCGATCTTGTCTTTCTTGTTCGGTCATGTTTTTGGTCGGTTTGATTGCTTGACCGGTTGAGTAATTTAACCGGTTGAGTTCTTTGCCTGTTCTTGCACAAGGAGTTTGTTTTTGTTAAGTTTTATTTAACCGATCTAATTTTATCTAACAATTTCTCCCTTTTTGATTATTTTATTTAAAATATTCAAAATCATGTAAGAATGCAAATATAGGCCGGTTTTGTTTGTAAGAATTTATTTGACCGGATTTTTGGAAACTGACTTGGGAGAATTTTTCGAAAAGTTTTGGAAAATTTTGAGGAAAATTTTGAAAATTTTGAAAATTTTTATCTTTTATCTTATCAATTTCTCCCTTATTGATTATTTTATTTAAAATATTCAAAATCATGTAAGAATGCAAATATATGCCGGTTTCCGAAAATCACTTTATATAGATAAGAAATATGCTAAAGCAAAAATACTATATATATAAAACCAAAATAAACATAAGTAAAGATAGTAAATGAAGCTCCTATTTCTTCGATCTGGACGGCAGGAAATGATCCAGCAGTTCATCGTCTGATTTTCTCGTTTATAGTTATAACTCTATATCCAAATCCAAATATTGAATGTATTAAATAATGGGTTAGTTTAATAATTGTTTGAATATACAACATTCTATATCAAATAATTCATATTTGACATAGATTAAACTAATTTTTAAATAATTAATTAAAACAATATTAATATAATAAAATATTTAAACAAATTATATTATAAAACAATATAGTAAAAATCAAACATATATTATAAGAAATATCCATAAATCACACCATTGTTAATATATCTCTATATTGTAAAGTTATTTAAATACCCTTTATATTATATCCTAACAAATTATTTTTTATATCATAATCCTATATTAAGTCCACCATAACTTTATTTAACGATTGGACGGTTCATATCGATTTCAGTTAGGGCTGTAAATGTGTCGAGCACAAGGTAGTTTGAGCTTGTGCTCGACTTGATTCAGTATTTATTAATTCGACTTAAACTCGAGCTCGAACGAGTTTATAAATTTGAACTCGAGGTCGACTCGACTATTACTTACAAGCTCAACTCAACTCGAAAGTTTGAACTAAAATTAAATTTTCAATCTCGAGTTTAAATTCAAACCAAATATTATTTTCAAAATAAAAAGATCAAATTTTCATAAATATTCAACATTCAAAACATATATTTTAAAATCAAAATATGAACTATCATAACTATTCAAAATCCAATACATGATATATAAAAGAATTCATTTTTTTTTTTGTTGCCAAATAATTCGTTTCTCATTATAAATAGTTGGACAAGTAAACAAATGTCAATTTGAAGAAAAATCAATTAGAACAAGTTCAATATTGAATGATCAATAACAAATAACACTATACAGAAAATATGGATGTCGCAAATATGGATGTCGCAGAGATTAGTGTCTTCAAATCGACCGGCTAGATAAGTCTCGGTTGCCTTCTAGATATAGTAGTTACAACGGAGGTCTGAAATCTCATATATGTTTTGAAATCGTGTGCAATCTCACAAACAAGTCTTTAAAATTGGAGTTTACGGATTAAAAGTTTCTTAATCTTTTGGTACTTACGGATCTCTCTCAAAACAACCGTTCTTGATCTAAATCTGTGAGGCTTCTTCACACCTCTAGTAGCTAGAACAGATTTTTTAGTCGCCTTCGTTGCCGGTTATTTATTCAGCGCTTTGCCTCTAGTCAATTTCTTAGCAGGGTCTGTTTAATTAATGTACACAATTTGAATAAACGAGAAATAATATGATAAAATGAGTGAGAAAAATAATGTAAATAAAAGATAATATGAAAAAAAATGAAACAATTTTTATGAATGAGAGAGAAAAATAGTAAAGATGAAAAGTCATGTAGGATATAATAATGCATTAAGAAATTAGAGTTTTACTTTTTAATTTTCGAGCCATAAGATATAATAATATAAATAATTTTCGAGCCATAAGATATAATAATATAAATAGTGAGTTTGCTAGACTTTAAAAGAGAGATAAAAAAATATATGTTTTAAATTTTATTAAGTTTTAATATTAAAATAAAAAAATATTATATATCATCATTTCGAAAAAACTCGACAAATCATTGAACAAATCTATACGGGCTCGAATATTAAATATGCCGACTCGATCTCGACTCGAACTCAGTCAAAGTCAAGCTCGAATCGAGTTTTGACAAAGCGACTCGACGGTCCTAATTTCAGTAGTCACAAATAAAAATGATAGTTTGAAGAAATAAGATAAAACCAAAGCAACCCTAAGATCTGAAAACACACAAATTAAAGAAGGGCAAGATCTGAGTTTAGAAATATGAATGTGGTCCCTTGGAAAATATGAAAACAGTTGGTACATCATTCATGCCATTTTGTACAATCGTACTTCATTGATTGATTTGTAATCAGATATTTTTTTTCCAATTGAGGAGAGAGAGTGACGAAGATAATGGAGCTTCAACATTTTATTAATGGCGGTTGGAACATTTCATTAATGGAGGGTAGAACATTATCATCGCAATAATGAAAAAGGAAATAAGAAGGTTGCCTCTTTCATATAAAAGATATTTCATAATAAATATTACAATTATTTAAATTATTACCCATTTCAATTTAAAAGTATCAAACTTTACAAGTTTATCTAATAAACTAATTAAACCCAATAAACCCAATGAAATTAACTCTAAATAACAAATTATTTACCTTATTTATTTTTATAAAGATATTTTAAACACAAATTATTAAAAAAAATATGTATACATTCAAAAATGTCTAAAAAAAAGATAAATGAAATTTACAAGATAAATAAAACAAATGTAAGTCAGAAAATCTAGAAATTAAGTTTGATAGCTTTGAAAAAAAATGTAATAGACTTGAAAAAGAATAAAGACAAAATTATTAATAAAAATAGATTTTTGCCACTTTTTTATAATTAAAAAAATGTGAATTAAATTGAAAAAAATTAGAAAATAAAATTACTCACCACTTTAATTGTTAGGCTACCCTCAGTCCTAAAGTAACTTTGTGGTGTCGCGTGTCCGTGCCCGTGTGCCCGTGTGCTCGTGCCCGCGTGTCCGTGCCCGCGTGTCCGTGCCTACGTGTCTGTGCCCACGTGTTCGTGCCCGTGTGCTCGTGCCCGTGTGTCCATGCCCGTGGTTCGTGCCCGTGTGCCCGTGCCAGTGTGCTCGTGCTTGTGCCCCGTGCCCCATGCCCATGCCATGCCCGTGCCCGTGTACCCATGGTTAATATCCAACAAATAATTCATGAATGGTAACCAAAATTTGTAACAATTTTTTATAAAGAAGAAGCTCCACATATCTTAAATAACCTACACATAATTCACAACAAATTTCAAATAGATTTCTCGAATTAATCATTCTTTTCACATTTGAAAAACAGATACCACCTCAAGAGTAATCTAGGAAAAGTCTTTCTATGGGTAAGAGATCTCACATGAAGATGAAGATCTAATTATTATTATTAATATTATTATTACACTTAGCTGTATATGGGGTGGGCATTGCACGTGTGAAAGTTTGTACGAGTTGGACCTCAGACCTGAGAACTGTGACCTGAGAAATTAAATGTTTTGACACAAATCTCCAAAACTTAACATGACAAATGGAGGAAAGAAGATGGTATTAATGGCCTCTGGACCCAATCTTTGACCTAACATGAATCGCCCAAGTTTTAACCTAGTGTCGGCGACTTGTTAAATTTATTCATATTTTATGTGCATGTGGGCACTGAAAATGACAACACTGTATTTTATTTAATCATATCATTATATAAACTAATTAGCTGTTTTCTTTCTTACTTTGGCTTTATTATGATAATCATTAATTAATAGAGTAGACAAATATCTTATAATATTATTATTTTACATTCATTTCTCTTTCCACTCACCTTCCTCTCTGTTCCAACCTCACTCACCCTGGCTTATTTTCATTAAATAAACACACATTTGTAAGGTGTTTAGATTGATTTTGCTTAATCTTTATTAGTTATATGGTTTTGGACAAAAATAAATAAATTATGTGGGTAGAAATTTGTATGCTAGTTAAAATGTTATTGTTGTGAGAAGTTTAGAGGGTAAAAATCTTTCTAAAATATCATTTATTTTGTGGGTTAATTCTGGTAATATTAAATTGACATAATTTTTTTTTGGTATTATAAGAAGTCATATGAGAAATATGAATAGATGCAACTAATATCAAATTTAATTATTTTTCGTAACGATAAATTATCGTATTCTTAATAATTTTATTTGTTCGATACATATCATGCACAATGTTATTTTTTTTAATTAAGAAGATCTAATACGATACCGCACAATTATATGGCCCTCCAGATGAATTCGAATTGAACACTTATTCTCTTAAGTCGACTCTTACCACTAAACTATCTTAATGGATATCATTCATAATGTTATAATAAATGATATTATTATAAGTAACTTTTATTCATCTTCCAAACATTTTGTGAAAAATATTTCTTTATTATAATAATATCATTTTAACCATCAAATTACTCATTTTTTAATTAAAATTTCGTACTTTATTTTAATTAAATTTAATTTTTAAATACAAAATAACATTTTAGTAATTAAACCAATTAAAAACACAAATAACTTAATTTGTTTTATTAAAATAATTTTCTTTTAACAAAACCCAAAACTTCTCTCAAAGAACCAAGATCAAACAAGCTCTACAAGAATAAACTACTAACATATACTATAAACCAAACAAGTCTTTAAAACTAGAAACCTAATTAGAATCATTTATATATATAAAGCCCTTGATAACCCTTCTTCTCCCTTCATACATTTCAAAACCCAAAACCAAAAATGTCTTTGACAACTTCTATTCCGATTTCCCCAAGAAAACTCAGGCATGATCTATACTATTTCTCCGACCAAAAAACCCCTTTAGTCATCTCTGTTCTATCATCTCTCATAGAAAGAACAATGACCAGAAATCAAAGAATCACCAAAAACCCTTTCAAAAACAGAGATATCCGTACAAGGGTTTTCGATTGCAACCAAGTACCCGACATGTCGATCCAATCCTATCTCGAACGAATATTCCGTTACACCAAAGTCGGTCCGCCGGTTTTCGTTGTTTCCTATGTTTACATCGATCGATTCTGTCAGATTTACCCCGAGTTTCAAATCAACATTCTAAATGTCCACAGGCTTTTGATAACTACTATAATGGTTGCATCGAAGTTCGTCGAGGATATGTAAGTCATAAAATTGAAGATTTGTGAATTGGTGAAATGGGTTTTTTCTGATTTTGTTTTTCAATTATTGGGTTGCAGGAATTACAGAAATTCTTATTTTGCTAAAGTTGGGGGATTCACAACAAAAGAGATCAATGATTTGGAGTTTGATTTCTTGTTCTTAATGGATTTCAAGTTGCATGTGAATGTGAGTGTGTTTGAGAGTTATTGTTGTCATTTAGAAAGAGAGGTTAGTGTTGGAGGTGGTTATCAGATTGAAAGAACTCTTCGATGTGCTGAAGAACTTAAGTCAATTAGAGGTAGGAAAGAAGATGATAGGCTCAAAATTTCTAGGGTTATGTTGTAATTATTTCTATCAATTTTGAGATTTAGCAGCAGTTTTTTATGTTATTCGATTCTTACTTAAAACCATCGACTAGCCGCATATTCGATTCTTACTTAAAACCATCGACTAACCCCGGTGTTGGATTTCTACTCATAAATCTGGAAAAAAGGTTTAAAACTTCATAAATTGTAGTGGTTTGGTATGATGGAAAGGTCCAAAAGAGAGAATAGAGAAATGATGTGATTTTCCTTTTTATGGGGTAATGGACTTCTCATACTGTTTTTGTATTATTAGTTGTATCTTTCTTGGGATAGAATATAGTAAATAATTTTATATTTACTGAACTTTTATTTTACAAGATTTTTATATTTGAATAAAAATTTAAATAATTAATAATTCTTTAGTAGACAACATATATTATAATTCGTTCGGCGGTTTTCAGTTTGATTTTTTTTTTTTTTTTGCATGAGACGTTGATTTTGAATGGAACGAATATGTTCTCCCAATTTCGCAATGAATATTAATAAACACAATTAAATATATAACATTACTAATATATTTATTTTTTTATTATATTTTATAAGAATTTTGAATTTATTTTTTTAATTATCACATTTTATATAATTTTTTCATAAAAAAATTGATTTTTTTTTTTGTTTGAAAATGACATAAACAGAGTACCCGCATAAATTTTTTAAAAGTGTGCGGATCCGTGCATTGTCATCCCTATTGATTAGTGTGGGGACTCCAAGACTCAAGTTAATTTGGGATATCACTCTAAAACTAATGCTATAAATAATAAAAGTAATAAATAAGGATATTAGTGTTGGTTAAGTATGTGTTTGATATATTTGATTGTTCAGAACTTAGTAGTTTCTTAAGTTTTATACATTAAAATCATCAAAATTTAGTGTAACACTTTATTCACATTTTCAACTAATAAACTAAAACAAACTAGGCACAAATATTGTAACCCAATAGTATACTATAGTTTTTGTTTATAATATAAAAATAATATATATCACAATTTAAGAAAAAAAATGATGTAATTATTGTCGATAAAATCTCTTAAAAACATTTTAAACTATCATTTTGTGACGTAGAATTTGATCACGAAAATATAAGAAGTCATTCATTCTTTTGATGAGGAAAATGTAAGAAATAGATATGCAAATATTTACAGACTATGGAAAATGAAGTCTTAGTTTCTTTTGTAATCAATTTAGTCATTTATAGGTAAATTTATTAGTTGTTTTGAGAGTTTTTTTTTTATAAAAATAAGCTTGCACATTTCTCGAATGAGCGAGGCTGTATAGCACGACAATGTGATCTCACTTTAATTTGTATGTTCTTAGTGATAATGAATCATGTATTTGTAAAAAAAATGTGACTTTAAGTATAAATTCAATATGTGACATTTGGTTTTTTCAAAATTCTTGTAATTTGTCATTTAAACTGTTAGTGAATTGTTAATTGATAATTAAATTTAATATTTGATATATGTATAGTGAGTTTTTAATCAAACGAATGAGAACAATCTCTTTTCATGTCCCGTTTCTTAAGCGGTCACGAAAAACAGGAGTGAGCCAAGTACATCGCCATCAATGACTAATGTATCCCATTCTTTTTCTTTAAAACAAACCTTTGAATTTGGTCAGTACTAAATCTCCGTAGCCAAGTACATCTCCGTCAATTTAACGAAGATCTGACTAGAAGGATAAAGGTATTAAAAGACCGAAAATGAGAAGAAGAGAAATATGCACAATAACCGATGAAAGACAAATAAGCACAATGACCCGTTTCTTTATTCAAACACGTACACCAACGAACTCACCCATACTCATCTATTCTCACACAAAGATCAAAATAGTTAGAGAACAAGGACCTACCTTGTATGATTATATGTATATATTTGGTTCCTATTAAATCACAAAAGATGTCTAAATGAGTTGAATCAAAAAAATAATTTATTATTATTGTTATTTCGGTGCTTTTGTAATGGGTGCATCAAATGGATAAGAGATGAGTCATGCAAACTATGTGATTAGGAAATGTTTAGGAAGACAAATAATTAAGGTAGGAGTACTACTACTATTAGCTAGGTTCCATTATTAATAATTATTGGTTTTGTCTTACTATTTGATTAACATAAATTATTTCCTAATTAAGTTGTTCAATATGAGCTAGGATTCGTGTATCTATAAAAAGTGTTTTTGGAATTATTGATATTTTTTTGTACATTTGTGTATACACACATACATGCACATTTGACTATTCAATCAATTTTATATTATAATTTATTTGTTTCATATATATATACAATTTTTATAACCATATGTTACATAGCCGACGGTTCTTAATCAAACATTAAAATGGTGCACTCATAGACAGCCACTCAATTAATTAATAGTCAATGGAATATTAAGATATACATTATTATCTTCTTTTTTTTAAGCATGCCATTCAATTTTTAAATAAATTTAAATACACCGTATTTATTTTATTATATTAGATCAAGACTCTGCATCCAATCTTATATTTGCTATCAAATATTGAGGCTATATATGTAATAATTTATATTCAATAGGTTTTAACTCGTTTTAAAATAAATAATAAAATAAAAAACATTAATATAATAACAATTTTAAACAATTTTTTTATATTAAGAAAACGTAAAATCAAGAGTCAAAAATCGTTAATCATAATATTAATTAGTGTATTAAAAGTATAGATCATCCTACAGCTAACAAATATAATATTACGACTATTCACAAATGTTAACTAAAATAATCCATTAAATATAACTCAAAGGTTAAAAGTTTTACAAGTTTCGAATTTCAATTGACAATAAAAATATGTTTTATTAATACTAATTTTCGTAATGTTTTAGAGAAAAAATATTTAATATTGTTACTTATGACTAATCACATCTAACTTTTGTTTTTGTTTTAAAGTATAATTAAAATTAGTGTTTATTTTCTTTCTCAATAATTTACACCACTTTATAACATGATTTGTTTTTCTCGAGCATTAATATGTCAATCTTCGTTTATACCAAACAAAAACAAAAGATCCAAATATAAAATAAGGAGAGTTTTAAAAATGTTAGACCAATATTTTCCTCGTAATTTCTAATTTAAAATACATTACAAATCATGTCATAACTTAACTTGTAATGAATTGTTTTGTAGGTTTTTTTTTCCCCAAAAAATGAGAATTTATAATGAAACTTAAAAAGAAAAAATTGGTCCAATATTTATGATCAAAGTTGAAGTCAACTAGAATAGTAAGAGAATATTATTACCAACCGGACATATAATCAATTAATTAACATTAACTTTGTTTGTCAAGAGATATGAATGCAATGCCAGATTCTGCTGCAATTTTTAATAAAAAATTCAATTTTGTCTTTGTTCATGATCATGGCTAGCATAAACTTAATTAATTGACCATAATTAAGATAGCATAATCTTGAATCATGAAGTTGATAAATGTCATACTAACAGAAAACATGATTGATTATTATTATAAGAGAACTTTCCTTTAGTCTCTCATGCTTTGAGTGATTAGTTTGGGAAACATGATGAAAAATGATTTGAGCCTGTTTTTTTATATAATATAGTACAAGATTTTCAATATATCAACATGATTTTTGTCTCATGATGATTAGGCACAATAAAGAACTTAATTACACGAAAAATAAAATAAACACGATACAAAAAAATGTCCCCAACCTTTCTAAGGTTCTGAGTTCGAGCCTCTCGAGCGACAAGTTTTGCGCTTAGTTAAATTGCTAAGTGTGTTTGTGGGTTATGTGCTTAACCCGCAAAAATTAGATATACTCCAATGGAGAAACGGAACCCATCGTTTAAAAAAAAATGTGTTAACATTATTTTTTTCGTGATTAAATCATTTAGATTGATTTCTTGATTTTACATTTAGTTGCTCAGAATAAGAATGACTTAAAAAATAAAAATATCAACCAACAAGAACAAAATTTGACCCATGAATTGTTAGTGTTTGGTTGGATTATTTGTTTAATAAATAAATAAAAATATCAACCAACAAGAACAATATTTGACCCAATTCATTGTTAGGGTTTTGATGGATTATTTGTTTAAAAAACAAATAAAAATATCAACCAACAAGAACAATATTTGACCCATGAATTGTTAGGGTTTTGTTGGATTATTTGTTTAATAAATAAATAAAAATATCAACCAACAAGAACAATATTTGACCCATGAATTGTTAGGGTTTGGTTGGTTTATTTGTTTAATAAATAAATAAATGATGGTGGTCCATCATCCATTCCCAATAACAAAAACAATTCCCATGCTTCCATTGTCCTTTTTGAGACACTCACCAAACTTCAACTCATTTGTTAATTCAAATTGAATTTTCAATCTTTCTTTTCCTTATGGAACCTTTCTCAATGCTTAGCCAAAAAATAACCCTAAACCCAACATGCAAATCCCAAGAATAAATATTAATGAATTCTTCCTCATTTTTAAAAGAACCTCTCTTTTTAAAATTAAATTTGCAGTTGTTTAAATATTTGAAGAAAATACTAAATTTATTTTAATAAATATATATATATATATATGGGTAGGGGCGAATTTATGTTAGGACTATGAAAAAAAATGTGTTTACGATAAGATGTGAAATGAATTCTTAATTTTTTAATTTTTTTAATTTAATTTATTATTTTATTCACTAATTCTAATAAAATCAAAATTTATGGTAATATATATACGTTTTATATATATTTAAAAAAAATTAATTTCATTGCAAAACAAATTCAAGTCCACCATAACTATAATTTCAAGATTCGTTATTTTATATGAGACTAAAGGATGTCACGTTAGTTTAATCAAGAGAATAATTTTATTTAAAAAATATATATATTTACACATTTGATTTGATATAAAATATATTATTGATTGTTGAACTGAAATAATTGAGATAAGTCAATATAGCAAATGAAATGAAAATTGCTAATTTAGTACCAAATTGCTACCTATTAGATTATTAAAGCTAGCTTGGGCTTTTTTTTCTTTCTATTTAAAAAAAATGTTTCTATACCTAATCCTAGTTGCTAGCTACTTTTGAATATAAGAAAGAAAAAATATTAAAATTACTTTAAAAGCCCTTGGAAAAAAGTACTTTTAAGCCCAACTTGCAAATCCAATCTCATGATTTGGACTACTAGGTTTGTCTATTTTAAAATATCTTTAATCATGGAATCACACATTCACACTTACTTTAGTAAGGTAATAGGGTTAAGCTTTTACCCTTTACCATTCAAATTAATATTTTTTATATTATTATTAAAAAAAAAGATATCCAAGCAATAACTGTTATTAAACTCAATCCTTGAGACTTTTTTTTTTATCAATAAAATGTAATTAAGTGTATTATATTATTATATTTAATTATTAAAATTTGGTCCGATAATTTTTATTGATTTGGATTAGAAACGAATCCAGAATTTAGAGGTATACATGGAAATATTTATGTTGAGCGTGAAAAAAAAAATGAAATGGGCTTAAAAAGTAAAATGAAAAATTAAATAATTATTTTATCGAAAACAGTGAATTAAATTTAAAAAATTAAGAAATTAGAGATAATTTAACCATGTATTATTTAAAAAATAGATTAATTTATCTTGTTGTGAGTTTATAATTTAGATGATCTTTGATTATAATAGTTATGAGATGAACAAACATATTATTTAATTTACAAAATTAATTAATATATTTATATATAAAATAATAATTTTAAATTAACAATGTGACCTGTTTTAATAGTTATATATATTTAAGAGGGTAGGTATAATTTATTTTATTTATTATTAAAAAAATATCAATACTTTTTATTTTAAAAAATATTGGTTAAATTGTCATGGACAGTTTTAAAATATAGTTATGAATGTTTTTTTTAAATATGATCTAAGATCTTTAATCCATAATCATTTCGAAATGTTTTATATGATGGTAAAACATAGTTCTAATATTAGTAATAGGTTGTTCTTTTTAAAAAATAAATGGATTTTGGATTTTAATAGGGCCTTACTAAATAAACATATCTTATTAGGCCCAATATTGGGTTAAACTTTGCATTTTCTCCCTTATTTAACCCATTCCTAATAATTGTAGTTCTTTAGACAGGGCCCAATAGATTATCACAAATATAATTTTAGTAAATAAATAAAAATATTTCAATGATAAGTTCAAAAGATGACTAAATAAAAACTAAAAAGATATGTTTAACTATTACAAATGTTTTACTTAAATACACACAAATTTGATTTATTTTTCTTAAATAACAAATAAAGTAAAACTTGTTTCTAAACAAACAAAAAAAATGTTAATTAGTTTCACCTCCATAATTTTTTTTAATCAACTCAAATGATATATATATAATTTTTAAATATCAAATAAAGAAACTAAAAAACTAAAAGATTTTGATTAAAAGTATAAAAGAAATACCACCTTAAAAAAGGAACATATGAATAACTAAAATATATTCTCTAAAATTAAATAAAAACAATTGTGAAAATTTTACATACAAAACATATGAAACAAAATGGTTGGGTATTGGTTGACCCAACATTGTGGCCCAATCTCTAGTAATTCGCTTATTGGACTTGACATAATAATATAAATAGATATTACTCTCTTGGTGGGAGGAAGATGTCAAAAGCTCCTTTGTGGTGTTTGGAGACTAGAGAAATGGTTGATGTCTTTAGTGAGGTAGTGGTGCAACGAAATCGATAAACAAGAGAGCCAAACTTCAATCGCATTCACACCCAACAAAAGTAATCTTTCAAAAAAAAATATAATCAATAAAATAAAAACAGTTAAAGATATGATGAATAAAAGAGGAACATCAAGTTAATATAACTCCAAATTTTTTTAATTATTACAAATAATTTATTTATATATATATATTATTTATTAAATATCAAATAAAAAAACTTCACATATTTAACTCTTTTGTTTTTTATATTTAATAAGTGAAAGAGAGAAAGGATAATTTGCTTAAATAAAAATATTTGACTAGATAGAATGTGGGATTTTTTTTTTCTTTTATTATTATTTTTATAAATGACTTAATTATATATATATATATATATATATATATTTGAATTCCACAATAAAGATAATGGGACCGAACTTCTGACTTTGTGGTTCTTTCTTTATTTTTCCCATGACTTTTGTCAATACTAATAATTCAACCTAAATTCAATTACCAGTTAAATTGATATATTTAAAATCATTTTATTTTAATCTTAATGTGTTAATCACGTTTGAATAGTCAAATTTACAACTTTAACCTTTATTTAAACTAAGAAGAAGATCCAATGGATCGAATAAGTTTAGAAGACGGTTATGAGTTTATTTTTTTAGAGTAGGAATTTGGTTATATTTTATGTTTGATTAAATAGATATAATAAGTTTGTATTATTTTTAAGTAAAATGAACCTAATTTATTTAGTTATAGTTAGTATAGCAGCACACCTTCCATTACAAGATCCAAAACATCCATTTGTGGAACCATTTCCAGTTCCATTTTTTATAGAAGGAGAAGGACGCCTAATTAGTAAGCATATCGAGACGCAGGTAAAAACACATCTGTTTAAAATCTATTTTTCTTATCTTAAAACAAGCAAAAATATTAGCTTGAATAGAAAGTGAATCATTAATTCATACGGAGGAAATGTAACCTTACGAGAGAAAGATAGAGAAAGAAAGATCCTACTTCTATGTAGGATAATGCTGAATTGTCATTACTTTTAACAAAATAAAAACCATACAAATATTATAAGACTGAAATAATGATGGAAGAAAGTGGAATGTAAATCTAGACCTTTTAAGAAAGAAATCGTACAAAATCTCTTTTGAATCCTGTGTTTATCTACGATGTTCTATGTAGTTTCTCGTTGGAGCTCCGGATTCACTTAGAAATTCCAAACAATGCCGTTAAATGATATGTTAATAAATATAACTTATGGATTAAATTTTGTTGGTGCTTTTGTTTGTTATTTTATTTTTAAATTTTGAGTGCCCTGTGGAAGAGATCCATGTACTTAATCTATCTAGCACTAAATTTTATTTTATTTTTTAAATAATTTTTAAAAAATAATGTAAAGATATATAATATATATTTTAAAATTGTTAATACATATAAAAAAATGATAAAAATAACTTAACCACAACATAGAAAAATTTTAATTTACTTGTTTAGTTTTTACTAGTTAAAGAGAAACAAAATTTATTAGTAAATATATAAACACGTGACAATAAAAATCTAGCTAGAAGCCTATAATCAAAATTAATCAAAATAAAAATAGTGTTTATAATTTGATTAAGTTTATTCCCCACTTAAATAAATTGTAATTGTGAATAATTTACTATAAAAGTTTGAACTAATAATCTAGTTATACACAACCAAAATTAAAAATTAAAAGTGTTAATAAATTATAATTAAACTAAGAGCATCCTTATTCATTATCTATTTTTTTTTTGTCTATAATCTATGATTGATCATGAAAAGAGTTTTATGACCAAGATTTTAGTCATTGTGCTTATTCATGACCAACAAAATCTTGATCATGAACTAAAAAATATTAGTAAACAAAGGAGGATAATTAGTAAAATTGAAGAAAATTGTGATTTTTTTTGTGCTCCGAAATAACAAGAGTGGTCTCTATTTATAGATCTCGAAAAATTATGAATTTTGATATATATATATATATATATATTTTAAATTATAAATAATATTAAAATCGGGTTTTAAAGATAAAGATAAAGAAAATTTGGACAACCAATCAGATGCTGACAAATGATAACATTTGATTGAATGACTTTGGTTATAATTTTTGTCATAACTTCACAAAAACTAAGACCCAATGACATGATTTTGGTTTTGGTCATGATAAATTGACAAGATCAATCATAACCAGCATTATGACCCATTTTTTAGTCATGGATAAGGATGGTGTAAAAAAAATTCGAAATAAATTGAATAATAAAAGGACTCCAAGGATTAACTATTTATTAGATGAGAAATGATTAGGTGAGGAAATTTGGTGAGGGAATGACGTGGCATAATTTTATTCGCTGAAAAAATAAAATAATTTCTCTCTTTTTTCTCTTTCCTCATACTTTTACATTTTCCAACCAATGAAGGTGATGCCACGTCATTCCCTCACCAAATTCTCTCACTCTATCACTCCTCTTATTAGACATATTCCACGTTGATCTAAATATCTGTAATTTTAAATATATTTTTAAAAAACTTTCCTTTTTTGGTAGCATTTTTTTTTCTTTCTAATTATACATTCTCTGTTTGACCCTACAATTTCTTAATTACAAAATAACAATGGTTATTTTAATTCATATTAAAATTAATTATACGATAATATGAAAAAAAAAATATACCTTTATACAAACTAGAATTTAGCCCATGCATTTTCACGAGTAATAATATAAAAATTGAGAAAAAAAAATTATAGTTAAAATGTAATAGCATTTTTAATTTACTCTCGAAACATACCTATAACATTATTTACTCTCACATATATATCCAAATTAACCACAGCTCTCGACCCGACAATCCAGACACTTTGAAATTTAAGCATCATTATATATATATATATATATATATATATATATATATATATATTAGTTAGTTAAAAAGTTGAACTTATATTGTTAAAAGGCTTCGCGTTCATCAAAATTGGTGTAGAATTTAAAATATAAAGTCTTTTTAGTCTAGTTTGTTAAAGGGTTGTACTTATTTTTGTTAGGTTGCAAGTTCGAAACATACCCATAGCATTTTTAATTTTATTTTTAACCGTTTTAAATTTATGGGCGGGTCAACCCATAATCCAATCCAAATTTCCATTTATTCTCACATTTATATCCACATTAACCACAGCTCTCGACCCGGCCATCTGGACACTTTGAAAATTAAGCATTATATATATATATATATATAAACGATTTAATTTATTATAATTACACTAAGTTTGTAAATTTTATCTATAATTATTGTTGCTATTGAAATTTAACTATACATACTATAAATTTTATAATGCATTACATTCATTATTAATTTTAAATTCTTAATTATTAAGTTATTAGTAAGGATGACAATTTGAAATTGCCCTAAAAAAACCTTTGAATTGTCATTTTTTAGCAATTTTTTCCCTGTTTAAGCGATAAATGATCGGGGACGGTTTCATTAGAATTTTTAAAAATATATATAATATAAACCGTGTGCGAGAATTCTCTAAATTAAAACGAGACGGAGATCTCTCATCCCATTACCATCCTTTATTAGTTATTAGTTAGTTTCAAGTGAAAAAATATTTTTTAAGAGATTTTTCAGTTTCATTTCTACTAATAAATACCTTTGTGATCATATTAATTTTCTCAACAAAATCTAACTATAAATGCGTTTATGCCTAGTTTTCTCTTTATATGATTTTTCTGACTAGTTTTTGTATGTTTGACTATATGTTGTGTAATCAAACTAAACCTTAAGACGTTTTGGGTTACAATTCCATGATTATTTTTTACAATATTTTGGTCAACAATAATAAATATTACATCAAATTATCAAACCGGCCACGACCGAATCAACTTTAATTGCTATATGATATTTACCAAAAGTTAGTATATATCCCATTTGTAAACAGTCATTTTTATTAATTATTTGATATTTATCAGATTATTTGTGTGTCATTTTTCTCGTATATTTTATTTTATTTAAATTAGTTAAGAACTTTGATCTCAAATAATAAAAAGTTATGTTAGAGATTAATTTTTTATATTAAAAATAATTTAAATCGGAGTGAGAAGTCATTACTTATAGAGGATGGTACTAATCTTTTTTTAATTCTTTTTAAATAAGGATTATTACTCAATACTTTAACTTGGAGTGAGTGAATGCAAAAGAAAAATAGGATTAGTAAACTGTAAAAAAATATATTAACAATTCCAGTAATCACTTGAATTTAAGTCATATTAAAATATCTCATTATACACATTTTTGTTTAAAATAACTTATTGTACATCTATTTAGTTTGGTTTAAGTCCTAATAATATTTCATATATATTTAACTAAGTTTGAAAAATCTTTTTATACATGATTTTGTTTTAAATTGTTTCATGTAAATTTATTTTTATTTGAAATTGTTCCTTATATCTTTATTATTGTTTCTTATATATTTATTTTTCTATAAATTTATACCATAAATATTTAACTCGTTTAAAATGTTAAAAACTGTTATTTATGTTGAAAATATGCATAATTTTTGTATGTGGTATATGCATTTTATTATTATTATTTTAGAAAAACAATTTAACGATCAATTTATTAAACAGCCCAAAATAATTTTATCAATTCATACCCTCTTCTGAGTTACAAATAATGATTACATTTTAAATAATCTGTATCAATTCATACCCTCTTCTCCAAGAGGTCCAACGTGTCGAAGACAATAGACCATCTTCATATGCACTTCTTATCATCTATGTTTCTTCTTCTTCTTTTTCTTTTTCTTTCTTTTATACATCAATTTTAACATTAACTCATAATTCATTTTCTCGATAAAATTAAGATACGTTTCAACTCTTATAGTGTAACGAAATAGTGAAATACAACGAAACCTGTAATATGTCTTGAATCGGCCGACCGGATATGATATACACCAGAAGAGCGATTATACCTTAGTGACAATAAATTGAGAGTGGGAATAAATATAATTTAATTTGAAGACGAAGTGAGTTTGTTAGTCAAAATATGTCTTAACCTAAATGTGAAAACTTAAACAAGTTAAAACCTTAGACAATCAATGAGTTTTTTAAATTATTTATCACAAGTGTGAGATTTTGGCTATAAAACAAGAGTTATTCATATTTGGACTTAATTTCTTTATTTTGTACAACTTAAAAAATCCGAACTATTTCTTAAAATTTGTGGGGATTTCTTCTTCGATTGATTGAAGGGAGTCAATGAAAAATGGTGATTAGGGGATATGAGAAAGCGAAAATGAGAAAAAATGATGTTAGTGAGAGAATTGAGGTTTTTTAGAAAAATAATAGATTGCAACCAAAACTTATGGATTTCTTCTTCAATTGATTGAAGGGAGTCAATGAAAAATGGTGATTAGGGGATATGAGAAAGCAAAAATTTGAAAGAAAATGATGTTAGTGAGAGAATTGAGGTTTCTTGGAAAAATAATAGATTGCAACCAAAACTTAGAGATCTTATTCTCTTTTAACTTCAATACTCTTTGATTGCTTAGAAATAAATTTGGGGTACAACACAAAGAACGACGAATGAACAAGTCGCTGAAAAGAGAGCGGAGCAACTTGTTCGTCGTTTAAGAATGAAGTTGTTAGAATGAATATCAAAAAGTCATCTAAAGATGGACTTGAAAGCTATTGAGTTGTCTTGAATTAGTTGTGCAAAGAAAAAGAAAGAATATTGAATAGAAGAGAATTATATCTTTTTTAGTGTATAATACTAATTTAAGGAAATAAGATTAACACAAAACTGAGAAATGTGATATTTTGTTATGGTTTGACAATATTTTGAAGATTCTTTGTCAATATATTAGTGTTGACCTAGTTGTAACTTATTTAAAGATGTAGTCGGATACTTTATAAAACTGAAGTCATTACCTTGAGAGCAACATTTTCAATTCCAATTTTTTTTATCTATTAAGGTTTTAGGGACTAATTATTATATAATCTCGTGTCATAGCCTTTACTATTTTGATATAATATGTATTTTGATCTCCTTAATGAGATTTTCTCTTCTAAATGGACGTAACCAAGTTCTATTTTGGTGTACCACGTTAAAATTGATGTCCTTATTGGAAATAATTTCTCTACGTCCACTTAGAAGAGATAATCTTATTAAGGAGATCAGAATACAAATTACATCAAGATAGTTTAGGGTTATGACACAAGTTTATGAAACACTCGGTCCCCTAAAATCCTAACAGATATAAAACTAGGACCAGAAACGATGCTCTCAAGGCAAAGACTTCATCTTTCTAAAGTATACGATTACACCTTTAACTAAGCTTTAACTAGGTTAACACTAACATTTTGGCAAAGAATCTCTCAAATATTGTCACAATATTTTCTAATTATATTACCATAATAAAATATTAGTCAATGCTAGAGGTGTTCCAAATGCATTAGTCAATGCTAGATGTGGTTTGGTTGCATTAGTTAATATAGAAGTGACTTTGATATATTAGGCAATACTAGAGATGTCCTAGATGTATTCATCAATGCTAGAGGCGACCTAGAAGGATTAGTCCATGTTAGAGGTGACCCAAATTCATTAGTCAATGTCAGAGGTGACCTAGATGAATTAGTCAAGCCAGAGGTGACCATATGTATTAGACAATGCTATAGGTAGCTTAGATGCAGTAGTTGATGTCAGAGATGACCCAAATTCATTAGTCAATGTTAGATGGCCCAGATGATCTATCGTCTCTCTTTTAAATTTAGAGTTGTCTCCAAGGCAACTTAATAACTTCTTTGTTAACTCAAATATTCAAGTCTATTAAACAAAAGCTTTAATAGGAATTAAAAATTGAATGTCACCTATAAAAGGAATTTGTACATATTTTCAATACAAATTAAAATTAAAAGATATTTAAAAATAAATTTAAGTAAAAATTAAATGTAGAACGAAAATTTCAAACAAAATAATGCATAATGAGATATTTCAAACTTAGTTAAATGTAAAGAAAACATTAAAACATTATATATTGTCCATTAATTGTTTTTAACTCATAGTAGCTATATATTCTTAACTATTGTTTTTAAATTGTCCATTTATATTAAAAATGATAAAAATATTTTTTAGCACAATCACAAATCATGACATTATTTTTTTAAAATAATAAAATAAAAACAAAATCACGTTATCAAGCTCGTAGATTCATGAGAAGAACAATTAACTCTCCAACTTATTTTATTAACTTTCCGGAACAAATATTAAAAAACGTCATAATAATAGTATTATGAATGATACACATCGGACGACTACGATTATTGAATGTTCAACAATTTATCTCCAACCAGATTGTCCACTAGAAAATAATTAGGATGATAACCTAGTGAATCCTAGTAATACTCAAAGACCCATCAACCATATTAGGCACATCAATACAAACTTCCCAATAACTTTCCAAAGACTCAGATATCACCTAGTGAATCCCAATAATATTCCACAAAAGATTAGAGGTGTTAGTCACCCTCGACAATGCAAAAATGAGTGAGTTTCCGATTCAACTAGTGATACATACAACAATGTTTATCATAATACAATATTTTCTCATGTACATATCATTCGTAAGAATTTCACCGTGAATAACGTTCCATTCAAAAAATGATATCTTGGATGAAATCTTTGACGCCGAAAACTTTTCCCAAATCATATGGAATACTCTTAGTGAATAAATTGTAGCAATGTCTCACATTAAAACTATCCATGTCTTGCCAACATATAATGTTTTGGTTAGACGGGGACATTTATAAGGAGATTAAACATTATTGAGAGTTCTTACCAAAACTAAAACTCTATTATGGGAAGAACTCTCAATAATATTTAATCTCCTTTTATATCTAATTCGTCTAGAAAAATCACTAGACTAATGATCAAACATATCTTTAATTGTGAAATTTTTACATATAGCAATAAAAACAAACTTATGACACATTACAGCTAGACTTTTGACATTACACCCATGAACGGATATAGAAATCTAAGTTATGGTAGGTTTAAAAAAATTTGAGATAAACTTAAAAAATATTGAGAAAATTATTGATAAAACAATTGAATAAAAGTAAGTTTTGCAATTTTCTTAGAATTAAATAAATAAATAGTGAACTAAATTGATTTTTGTAACAAATTATGGGGTAATTTCATATATTTATCATAAAAAAAATTATTATCATTATGAAAAGAAAAAAAATCTAAGTGGACTCCAAGATTACACCAAATATCGTTCAAAAATTGAATATAGACTTTTTATATTAGATAATTAGACATTTTTAGTAAATCAATTCCAAAACATTGATCATATTTGTGCCCAAAAATCTATTATACAATTTTCATAAAAGAGTCCGGTTAAAGTAAACAAGTCTCATTACATATTCTTAACTAATTTTTAAAAAAAATATTAAATTTAATTTTATCAAATATCTCATAATTCAATATTAAATTATATAAAATAAAATTATAAAAAGTATTTAATTAGATATTAAATTAAAAAGTATTAAAGTTTGATCTCCTAACGTTCTTCACATACGATCCACAACTTTAATTTAAAGCAACTTTGAGTAGAAATATATATAATATTATCACTTAGAACTAACAAAGTGAATACTTTTACTTTTAAATAATTTATTACTTAATCAAATTATTATTTTCTTATAAAAAAATATTTAAATTATTCAAATAAATATTTAACTTAAAAATCATATTATTTGTAAATAATTAGTTGATTATTCAAATAATCAACATCAAACACACGCTAATTATCTTAAATAATGAATATTAATACTTTTTTGACATTTTATTTATATATTACAAAACAAAAACCAAGTTTATACTTTTCTTTCATAACACCAATCTCTCACTTTAATATTGTGTTTTTAACATAACTTATTATAGTAAACTCTTTAGCTTAATTCTAATGACACTAACTTACCACTAATCTGAATAAATTTATTTTAATTCATTTTAACTTAAAATGTTTTTATTTTGAATAATAATAAATAAAAATAAAAAAGCTATAAAAACGGTTTATTTGGTGACGAAACTATAGTAGAATAAGTCTTTCCCCTAAAATAGTGGATACTTTTTCTTTCAATCTCTCTAAACCCTTCATTTTTAATCTAAGATCCATTTTTAATGGGTAATTAAATATTGATTTCCGTTTTACTAATTAACCACATAAAAAAGTTACAATAAATATGGTCAAGTCAAAAAGGGGTTAAAACAAATACAATCCTTAAAAAAAGATCACACAATCCCATCAAAATTAATTTATAGATCTGATTAATTCAATTCTTGATTCATACTATATGTTTATAGAAAACTACAATAAGTAATATTTGGATGGAAATAATTACTTAATCTCTCTTCAAACCTTGGTTGATATTAGGATAATTGAAAAATTTTATATGATTTTAAAAAAATGTTGTTTAGATTTTTTTAAGTGCTATTTTTTATTTAAATTAAAATAAGGATATTTTGATTAAAATATGAATAATTATATAATTAGAAAATTAAATATTTTGATTTTTAAAAAGTAGTAAATTTTGGGGTTATTGTTATAATTTAAATTATTGTTACATTGACCCCTCTCTTTACTCTTGTTTACAAAAGCTTCCATTAATTCTTTTAATTCAACATTTTTTTAGTTTATTTTTTTATTAAATAAATTAAATTATTTTTTTATTAGAAAAATCTTAAATATGACTTAAAAAGGTTAAAATTTGAGTTTTAGATAATTGAAACTTCTTATAACAAAAAGACTTAAATTTGAGCCTAAATATTAGTTTTATTTTTTATTAAATAAATAAATTAAATAAACCAAGAAACTAGTGAAAATATTTCATCTCCTCCTTTAATAGTTCTTCTCTATAAACACTCTCTTCAAGAAAGAGAAGAAATCACTTTCAAGAGAGAGAAACAAAAAATTTCTTTGATCTGTTTTTTGATATCTCTTTGTAAATGGAGAAACCCAAATCAAATATCTGTTCAAAGAGATTCATCAATGGAAGATCTTTGAATGGAAACATGAAATCTCATTTACCCAATGATAATTTTCCTCCCAAAACTGAGAATCAAGAAGATAATCATGATACCCATGAAGAAGATGATGAAGATGATGAACTGGGTTATGATCCTAAAAAAGCGGGTTCGGGTTCGGGTTCAGTTATTCTTCAAGATAGAGAGAGTGAAACGGATTCATCGGATAACCCGATTCTTCGACGATCAAAGAGGATTCGGAGGAAACCAGAAGCGTTAGAGAATCTTGATTATGAACAAAATCAGATTCAGATTCAGAAGAAGAGGAAAATAGTTCGGGTTGAGACTGAACATGAACCCGACTCGGTTAGCTCAATTTCTTGTACAAGTCCAGATGAAGATGTTGCTTATTGTTTGATGTCGATGAAGAATGATAAATGGGTTTTTAAAGAAGATGATGATGAAGAAGATGGTGAAGAAGATGGTGAAGAAGAAGAGGTTGATTCAGACTCGCCGGAAAACAGGAAGAATGATCGGAAAACCAGAGGAAAGTATAAATGTGAGACTTGTTTGAAAATATTCCGATCATATCAAGCTTTAGGAGGTCACCGAGCAAGTCATAAGAAAACTCGATCAATTCCCATTCCAAATCCGATTCCGATTCCAACATTTGAAGAACAAGAAAACGATGATCAGAAAATTCATGAATGTCCTGTTTGTTATAGAGTATTTTCTTCAGGGCAGGCATTAGGTGGGCATAAGAGATCGCATGTTATTGCGGCGGCGGCGGCGGCGGTGGCGACGAGTTCGATTCAGCGACGACCAGCTCCGGTGAAGAGAAAGAGTAATGTAACGATGATTGATCTTAACCTTCCTGCTCCAATGGAGGATGATGATGATGAGGATGATGAGAGAGAATGGGGGAATTGAAGAGGTAAAAGATTGATTTTTTCTGTTTCTTTCTCATTTTCTTGATAAAGTATTGTTAGTAGATTGGATTAAATGGAGAAAGGCATGAGTTTTTTTGAAAATTGTTTTTGGGTTAAAATAGGATTTTGAAAATAGTATTGTTTGACCTAGCTAGAACAGTAGAATGGGTGAATGAAGAAGATGAAGTTCTCTCTCTTTTGTGTGAAGAAGATGAAAGAAGAAAGAAGGGTTGTTGATATTTCATTATTCATTCAACAGAATTGGATCATTGTAGTTGTACCGGCTGATCTTCTACAATTAGTATTTTTCATCCATTTTTTTTGTTTTAAAAATAATAATTTTGTTTTTTTGGGTTTTTTTATAAGAATTTTACTTGGAATTTAATAATTTATGCATCATTCAATTTATTTAATTTTTTTTTATTTAATAAAATGTGAACACAAGTGATCAAACACATATCTCACAAGGAGGAGATATTCACATTTTTTTTTTTTCCAATAAACTAAATAAGTGGTTAAAACATGAAAATTATTTTTTTATTCTCCATAAATGTTGAATTGGTATAGTAAAGAAAAACCCTTATATATTTTTAAATTAATCCAAATAGTTTGGGTTATTTAAATAAATTTTGATTTTTTTTTTAATGTTGATTGTTTGTAATTTTGAAAGCATAGGTTTTTTTATACAATGATTTAAAAGATATAATAAAAAAAAATGTATTTTAGTTAATGAAAAATGTTTTAGAAAAAAAAATTAAACTAAATAAAATCTTACTTATATTCTATTCACACTAAAATCACAACTATAAAGAAACTCAAATTAAAAAAAATGGAATAAGTTGAAACAATTATTTCCTTAAATTATAAGCAACAAATACTCCTATAAATAACTACTTAGAATAAGTAATACCATAAATATATCATAACTATTAAAATGAAACAAATAAGCAAATTTTAAGATTTCTTAACATATATTATAGTCACTTAAATTTATTTATTATTTAAGTGTAAATTTAATTTAATTTTTTTACTGTTTTCACGGAATATACTAGTGGATTAAACAAATGGGTAATTTTAATATGGTTGTTAATTTGCTTAATTATCTAGTTTTTGTTATTTTGTACTTGATCATATTTATTTGGGTTAATGATTATTTAAATAATTTGAGATTTTTTAAAATGAAAATTATTTTAGATAAAAAAAAAATTAAAGAATAATATATAATATATAGCTACTTTAAAAATTTGTTATTTTTTTATAAAAAAAAAGTAAAAGATATTTTTAATAATTTTAAATGATAAATTGATTTATGTGATTATTAAAAAAATGGATAAAGAGATGAGATTTATTTGTATATTATTTATATTATGAACTAAATATTTTTTATTTGTTATTTTATTATTTAAAATAAATTTGTTTAAAAGAATATAATTATTATTATCAATTTTTATAAGATTTTAATTCTCATTAAATTCAATTAGAAATTAAATCTAAGAAATTAATTAATAAATTAATACAAAATAATATTTACAAAATCAAATTATAAATAAAAAATTCTAATAAAAAGAATCAAAATAACAAACCAACATAAAGATATTTGAAATTTTTTCTTACCAATTAAATTATCTTTAAATGAGGGTGATTAATTAAGCAACATCCAAAAATGTATACTAAGAGAATCTTCATATTAAGATGAATTTCAGTAATTCTTATTTAATTATTTCGAGAAAAGGAAATGTGTACTCGAGAAATAATAAATAATACAATTAGAGAGTATGAACAACAAATAATCTATCAACAACGATTGAGAGTATTATTCATATTATAGAGAATACTATTATAAAAATTCGAGACGAAAAATCTGATCTACCAAATAAGATATTGAAACGAACTCAAATATGAGTGATGGGAAGATAAACAAGACACCTCAAATATTCTATAAAATCGATTGAATGACCCAAATGAACTTTTTTTTATGTACATTATTATAGAATGAGAATTGACTGAAAAGTATATATAAATGATCAATAAACTGAAACTAAATATTAGAAAATTTTCAAACTGATTTCAACTGTATACTATCAAATGATAAGTAATATAATAATTCTTAATTTATTGTATTAAGATTAAGTATATGAATCAATATTTAATATTATAACCTGAATTTCATCTTTGGAGACTTTGACTTAACTGTCACTAACATCATAATAAAAAATATTGACTATTTGCTTATCTTCCCAACAATAGAGTTGAATTATCTTTTGTCATGATGATGACAAAACAAAGAGCAATTTTTGACTATTAGTATTGACTTGGATCTTATTAAATTACTTCAAAATAGTCACAAATTAGTGGTCAATGAAATTGATGACTATCAACTTCTAACATCTTTAGAGGGGTAGAATTTTTCCAAAATACAGGTGACTTGTCTTCAAACATTTCGATTTGTTTGTTAAAATTATATATTAAAATATATAATTTTTAAGAACATTTCTATCATTTTTTTTATAAAATAAGTCTAGAGATATTATAATTTGCAATCTAGTTATTAGATTTCATTTGTTTTGAGAACTTTATCCATTTGATGGTTCTTCACTAAAGTATGTCACTTAATTAAATTTGTATGAAAACTTACAAATAGTTAAATTTTGAATCAATTGATTAAATAAGTTGTTAGAAAATATTCACATTAAATTGAGGCTCTTTATCAGTGTAATTGACATTGCATACAATTTCTTTTTTAAATTCATAATTCCAGATTTTTTATTATTAAAATTATACAAAAATAAAATTTTGTCTCAACAGTTTTAAACGTCGTTAACTTAACTTATTATTTATGTGATATTTATAAATAAATAATAGAACAATGTCACTAACTTAACTATGCGAAGGGATGGTCTAAACTACCGATTAAAAAATCAGTAGTCAAACCTTAAATTCGATGAGATTCGATAGTTAAATTATTTATAAATGTAACGTAAATAATAAGTTAACGAAGTTTAAAATTATTTAGACAAAATACATTTTATATAACTTTAATAATAAAGAATCTCAAATTGGAAATTGGAAGTTCTGAAAAAAAAAAATATCAAAATTTAGTTGACCCAACAAGGAGCTTCAATCTAAAGAATAAAAAAAAATCAATTTAGGACTTAAATTAATTAAAAATAACAGTTTTAAGTCAATTTAATTAACTGAAATTCAAGTGGAAGAGACTAACTTCAGATAAAGATCTTATCTCAAACTCTTATTTGTACATTATTTTTTAAGTTTAACCACCTTTTAGAGAAATCATTTAAAAAATATTTCCATTAAGTAAATCATGCAAATCCTATTTCATAAAATTAATTATTTAAAAATTAGATTTGTATTCAGTTAAAAAAAAGAAATTATTATGCAGTTTTAGAAGGGAAAATTGGAAAAACAAAATTTTGAACTATTTTAAATAAATTAAAAAGTTCAAAAATATATATGTTAAAAGTAAAATATAAGAAAAAAAAGACTTATAACAAAATATTTGTATTTGTGTATATAACCTTTCAAGGTGAAAAGATTGTCACCTCTAAGTTACATGTATCATATATGTTAATAAATAAATAAAAATATTATCATATATTAAAAAGTTACATGTATCATATAGTTTTGAAAAAAAATTGTACATCAAATGACCAAAACATTACAGTACTATTAACTTAGAAAATTAATTTTCAATTAGAACCTAAATATGACAAAATACTAATTTCCATATACCCAATCAAAGCACCATTTTAAAGCAATCGAATATCCTAGACAAGACTCTTTTCACCAAAAATACCGTTATGATTGACCTATATACATATATTTGAAGACTTAAAAAACAAGAATGCCTAACCACTACCAATTAACAAAACGTTATTCTTCAATTGCAAAATAGAAATACCGAGATACAGGTAACAAGATTAAACACAACATCCTAAGATTATCCGTAAAAATATGTTTTTTCTTCATCTGAATTTACATGAATAGAATGAAAATCATACCTTCGTATCAACACCCGAGGAGACATCAGACCCTTGTAACAGGCGGCATCGAGTAACAATCTTTCTGAAATCATCGAGGCTTAGCTAGACAGAAAGAAAACCAATATACATTCAAAATTTGCTAAAAATGTGACCAATTTCAAATAAATAACTGCCAAGATATAATAATACATTTGTTTGATTTGAAAACACCAACCTTTCCATCTCCATTACTATCAAAACAATGGATCATATCAGCCATTTCCTTGTCAGTCCAAGTAAAATCATGAGCAATAGCTAATCTTCTTAAATCTCTTACATTTATACTCCCTTTCCCTGCTTCTGTTAATCGATCAATAATCATTCATTCATTCATTCATTCATTCTGCTAATCAATTCAATCAAAACCAAAGCTAAAGAAGAATTCAAGTTCAAGCTTACCATCAAAGTGGTAGAAGTGTAGAATCAACTCATCATCATTCATTTGTGCTCTACCAGAGATCTGAAGGACAAAACAACACTAAACTAAGAACAAGAAACAAAACACAAATTCTCTAGTATAAGCAAAAATCAATAACAAACTGTTTGTTTCTTCTTCCTTGGATTCTCCTTCAGGTTGGTTTCTGCATTACTTCGATTACTATCTGTAACAGGTTGATCAAGCAATGAAAGAGCAATGGCCTCCAGTAATTCTTTGTCATCATCATCAACATAATCAGAACTGTTTATGATAAAGTTCTTGGCAGTAATTCCCTTCTTTGATTTTGTACCTTTCCTGTTCATCTGAATTAAACTTGATTTAATCAGAAACCTTAAAAATTGCTTAAATCAAATGGGGATATTAATTATAACCTTTTTAGACTTGTTCAACAACTCTTCATCATCTTCATCACTAGATTCACTCAAACCCTTATCTTCTTCTTCTTTATGTGGCAAATAATCTTCATCTTCATGATCAATCTTTCGTTTCCCTTTTCTATCAACCTTCTCATTTGTCTTCCGAGAAGAACCCATAAGAGAAAATGCTATATTTTGAAGACCCAAAGCTTTGATTCTCGATTTATTTTCTTCAATCCTCTCCAGCCTTCGTTTCTCATACTCGGTTATTCTCGGTTTGCTTTCACGATTTGCCGGGACTTCGAGTTCTTCCGAACTGGAATTGGAATCATTTTCATGGCTATCTGATGATGAATCGTCGTCAGAGAGGCGAGGCATCTTCTTCTTTGGATCGAATACTGAAGAAAAAATCGAAATTTAGATGAATGAAATGAGGAACGCGGGAGATTTAGGGCAATTCCGCGATGAGAACTGCTCTCATTTAGATAGGACAGGATAAGAACTATTTTACTCCCTGAACTTTGAAAAGATTATATATTTCACATTTTGTTTTATAATTTTACAATTAAGCACCTAAACTCAAAAATAGGCCTTTCAAGTTTTGAATTATTTTAAAATACTATATTAACTATTATTTATTATGTATAAGTAAAATGTGACAGTAAAGATAAATAAGTAGTTCACTACTTCTAAATTCATAAAATTGAAATTTGCTTTGAATTATAAAATTTTATTTTAAATAATATTATTTAGAAGTCAAGTGGTGAAATTGGGATTCCTCGTTAGGATTCATTGAGATTTCGATATTTTCTTTTAAATATTACAATTTAGAACTATTTATATTTAAAGTTATACAAAAACGTGATTTTGTTTTAGCGGTTTCAAATGTCGTCAACTTATTATTTATTTGACATTATAAATAAATTGTTTTTTTTCTTCTTTTTAACTAGTTAATATATCTTCGAAGTATAACAAAGATCGAATAAATTTTCGGAGACGAAACTCATTGCCCAAACCAGGCGGGGATTGAACCGAGAATAAGGAAACTAGCTAGAAGCATTATAAAACGATTGAGAGTCAAGTTCTTCGCTAATGTATCAACAATGAACTTATAATTTTGACTATTGATTCTTGTTCGCTTAAACCCTGAAATATTGATTCCAACGACACAACCATTTTAGTAAAGAACGTCGGTACAGTTTGAGCAAAGGTCGCCCTTTATTGGCCACTCTCGGCTCCTTAAATCTAATGACGATCTAAGCTGAATCAGGGCCGCCATTTTGTCTCTAGATTGAATTCGAATGGTTTGTTACAATGTAGTGCACATCACTAGGAAGTGACAGAGACAATGCATAAAATTGTTTGATTCATCAATCTCACATCATCCATTATAGTTGAACAATCTCACATCCATTATGTTTGTTAGAATGGTTTATCTTTTTTCTCTTATTTTTTCACTAGTCCTTATAATTAGTTGGCTCAGATTCTTCAGTGGTAGTTTCAAGGTCGGATCTTGCGTATTCAACTAGTGCGATGAAAGCTTGAAGAGCGAAATCTGACTAAATCTGAAGAGCGGAAAATCAACATGTCGGTCAATCATGAAAGAAATCGATCAAGTAAACTTAAGAGTCGAAATGGTGAACAAGAATTTGTTATAGAAAAAGAGTCCATTCGCAAGACGTGTTATTAAATTAGTGACATTAATTTTTTTTATTAACTTAGATAATAAGTTAATCGCGTTTAAAACAGTTAAAGACAAAACCTCGATTTATATAAATTTAACAATAAAAACTTTGAATTTGACAATTCGACCCTTGGATATAAGTATAAAATTAATATAAAAATTAAATGATACTAGAAGAAAATAATAATTATAAAATTAATTACATGAGTTTGTTTGTAAGATTTAAAATATAGTTTAAGTTTATTTAAATTTAACTTACTAATTTATTTTAAAATTATAAATCGTGAAATTGTAAAAATAAATCAAAATTTTTAACTGATTTATTATAGTAAAAAAAAATAGGTGTAAGTACATTAGTTTTAATGCAATCTCATTAAAATTTGTTTATGTCAATTACTCAATTCATTGCTAATAATCTTTTGGTGTAGCTAGCTACTATTAAAGAGGCCACATTTAATGTGGCCTTGTTGAAACAGACCCAATAATGAGATCAAATTGGGCTCTTTTGTAAGCCCACTTCATAAAATATGGACATACTTTTAATATAAAAAAAGGAAAAAATGCAGTTTCATCTCTTATCTAACTAGACAATTTTATTAATTTAATTTCTTTTAAAAGATAGGAATCTTTTTATTAATATATTTAATCACAACAAATACAAACAAGTGAATATTAATTTAATTTCAAAACCACAAAATCATATTTCTAATATCATCCTTCTACACTCCCAAACATTATGGACTAACTTCATTTACTTATAAACACGAATAAGTCGCAATTAAACTATTATATTAATTTTAGTATATAAATTATCATGTATAAATAAAATCAAACATATACGAGTGTTTAACAAATAAGTTAGTAAGAATATGAAGTTGAAACGATTAGGTTTATCAAGTATACAATGTTAGCTATTCAAATAAGTTAAAAAGAGACTTATATACTTGATTGAAAAGAAGAATTAAATGAAGGTAAGCCAATTGAAATCATGATAAAAAGGTGAAAAAAGGCAGAAAATAGGAAGAAGAAGAAGACAAGAACAAAACACGACAATGACTAGAGAAGTGCAATGGTTGGTTGACTTGAAAACTGACATCTCTAATGTTTCAACTCTCAATGAATAAATAAAAATTATGATAAAGAGGATAACTTAAAATATTGGATTTATTTTGAAATGTTTATTGGATTTAGTATTAGAAATTCTTCATAATAACTATCCCTTAAAGTCATACTTTTGGTGGTGTCATAAAAAAAATGATCACTTGAATTAACAGAATAGATTATTTTAAAATAAAATTTAATAAAGGGTGGGCTATCAAGCTCATGCAATGTCTTTTTTTGAGTTTTGTGTGGCCTACAATTTAGTGGTCTTTTGACAAGCAATGAGTGCCCACTTTCTATTTCATGTTTTTTTTTTTTTGGAATTTTGGTAGGGAAGAAATATGTGTACCAAAGAAAGCGTTGTTTCTAAGCTGACTAAAAGATGAGGCAAAGAAAGAGATATACAAACAATGAAGGAAACCCTAAAAAAAGGTTTTGAGAAGATATGGTGGGCAAGAATCTTCAAAAGTTTATTGATATATATTGGTTATATTATTATTATTATTATATAGGTGGTTGAGAAAGAGAACTCTAACTTTTGGTGCACTCACAACTATGTAAATCACACATAGACAACCTTTTTCCTTTTCTTTACTATACTTTTCTTTTTTTCATAGGTGATTTTGTTGGGGGGCTATGGATGCCCATTTATTAGGGTTGGTTGCATTTAATAGTAAGTTAATTTGAGTTTTAATTTGTTAAATTAGTATAATATTTTTGTATTTTAATTTTATAAAAATAAATTAATGATATTTTAGTTGATGAAATTAGTGATAGAAAATATATTTATAAAAAAATTGAGTAAAATATTAAAATATCTCAAACAAAAACCACATCAAATGAGCTCTTAAACTTTTTATTTCTTTTTTTTTAATAAAGAAGAGTTAGCATGACATCTCACCGCCATGACCCATCGCTATGACCCATCTTGAGTTAGGTTAATTTGAAAAATAAAATAAAATTTTTCTCTCATGAACTTTTAATTAATTAACTTATTATGTTTATTAATGTTGTATTTTGATTAAAGTTGTGACTATGCATCTCATAACTTTATTTGTTTTTTTTTTTTAAATATTATTTTCTTATATATATGGAAAAATGAAAAATTAACTTGAAATAAAGAAAAAAATTAATGGTACCTTACACAAGAATTGATTTTTTGTGATTTTTTGTCATTTCTATATTTTGATGGTACTTTTTTTTTATTGACAATGTTGGTTTTAATTTTCCTATGGAGTGCAACTAATTCACGTGGGTTATACATATAATTTACAAACACACTTAACTATTTAATTAGTTACTGTTTGAAAAACTCGAACTTATAACTTTATGGAGGTTGAGATCAATATCCATTTTTTTTCCATAGAGGATGATAATTTTAGATTTGGTGTAATTGAATAATTTGTTTTTTTATTGAGCTTTCATTTATATAATAGTTTGAGTGGAGATTCAATTGTTTATTTCTAATCTTTTAAATTGGGGGAAATTATGAATATGCTCATATTGAAATACTTTTAACTTTTAATTATTGACATGTTTCTTGTTTTTGATTTGTCCTAAGTTTGTTAGGTTTTATTTTTAGTCGCAAGATACTTGTTTTTATATTGGTTAGTATTCTTAATTTTCTGATAATTTTGTCACATTATTTTGGCGGTTAATGTTTTTCAATAAAATTAAAAAGAAATCCCTTCTTTATTTTATTTTTTGCTAAAATTCTTTCTTTTACTTGATTTGTCTCATTTATTTGTCTACTTTCTTCCACAAAGAATAATTTACATAAAATTTGTAACAATCCTCTCAAACCTTTAAAGCTAATAACATTTATTCTTAGTAGACAATAAAATGAATATTACTTGAGAAATGCATTTTCAAATTAAATAAACTTCATTAAAAAAAAAGAAATGTATCTTCAAATCCATTATATCAAAATCAACACATTGTGAGATTACATCATGTGTACTTAATTTATTAATAGCCTATTAATTAACTTAGTTAGTATACAAACAAGCCCACCTCACCATTTTTGTCATTGTGCTAATAACATATTTAGTATTATATTCTAGTCATTAATCCACATATATATATTCAGATTTTGTATACTTGAGAAGACAAGAAAAAACAAAATTGGAGAAAAGTTGTCAATATTTTAATATGGTGGGTCAATAACATTTATCTAATTGTAAAACCCCCAAAAAAAACTTCTTCATGACAAAAGTGGTTTACCTCAATTCCTTAATTTAAAAGTTGCTTATCATTGCACTTTTTTGTGGATGTGTGTTTATTAAGATCTTGCCAAAAGGGAAAATAAAGTTCTACCTGTTTTTTTATTTTTTAGTTTCACAAATAATTGGCCTTAAAATGAAGAGATGCTCACTTGTAGCCAACTTTAATCTGTCCCCTAGAATCTGCTTTCACCCATGTAAGATCATGGCCAATAAAAAAAAGGCAAATATTGAAACCCCATAAAAAAATCAATGCAATTCACATAAAAAAAAATAATAATTGTATGTAATATCAACGACTTTGGTTCTCAGATGTTGAGCTCTAATCGTGGTTTCTTTTAACAAGCTAATTAACATACTTACATTCGTTTGTAAGTACTCCTAAAGTCAATAATTTAGTTCAAATTTTAAGAATTTACCATGAATATTAGTTATATATTATTATTTGTATATATAATTAAGTATAAAATTAACTTTTAAAAACAAATAATACTAAAAAAATAATTACAAGATTAATTATATGTTTATTTATTTAAACAAATAATAATTTATTTTTAAATGCGTAAATATAAATTCACTTTATATTTGTAACATCGTATAAAATCATAAAATTAAAATTATCTATAAACTTGTAAATCGTACAAGTAATTATTTTTTATCTAAATATAACTCGTTAACCTATTTTAAAATTGTAAAATTCTAAAAGTTAACTCCAAACAAATCTCTTGATGTTAAAACCACTTTTTTTATATAAATTTTCCAAGGATAATTGATGACAAGTTGAGCTAACACAATTCAAACTCTAACTTAGTATATATTTGCTTTTGAGAAATATATTAGGACTATCTAGGTTGAGATAGATTGTTTGAAAATAAATGTCGATTGATAATTTTTTTTTAGAATTTGTTATTTGTTACGTACGTACCTTTGATGGATTTTAATGAGCATATTTTCTTATGTGGAATGTATTGTAGACCTTCTTCAAGAAACTAGATGAAAGACAAAAATAAATAAAGCATAGTTTTTCATGTTTATATGAAATTAGAGTTTGAACTTGATAAATGACAGTTCTTAAATTTAACATTGAAATTGACTTTTCATTCCATGTTTAAAGCTTACTTAGTGGAATAAGGATATTCCTTTAGTTTTTTGGCCATTTGGATTGCTTGCCAGCCATTTATATAGAGATATTCTTATGAAGAATCAAATTACCACACAATGCATGAAAAAAGAGAGGAAATATCAATGTTTCCATGTCAAGGCCATAAACAAAAAACAATAAAGTTGACTTCTTGTCTAATAGTGTTGTGTTTTGACTTCAATGAGTGCAAGTTGAATGAGATTTGCATGTGGCTTCTTTATCCTCCTCTACTTGTTGAAGGAGACATGTCTAAACGTTTGGAATTGTTTATCTACAGGCCAGAAAATGGAAATCATACGATGAAATGACGTCGCAATAGTTTTAGTCGTGTATGTTTGTTTGGAGATTTTCGGATTTTAGGTTTTTCTTTTGTCTTGTTGGATTAAAATGGTCTTTGGCATGTTTTTGAGCTCACTCTTGTGGGGGTTCACTCAGGGTTATATACATACTTGTTAATGTTGATGTGCTTAAATTAGGTTTTCTTAATCAACACTTAAAAGAAAATTTTACTCTGTTTCTTCAATACAAACATTTATTAGTGTTTGTTTGATAAGAATTCAAAACATGTGTTAATGTTGTTTCCAAGATATCTTAAATAGTCAATGACCAAACAAAGAAATATCTATAGACTTGGAGGAACACATCCAACAAGACTGTGCCTAAAGGAAGCATGATTTATTGAGAACAATTTAAAAAATAGGAAGATATAATATTATTATGTTTGAAAAACCCGATTCGAAGTTCGAATAGTTCAAGTTGATCTCGGTTTAGACAAAAAAAAATTACAAATTTATTTTAAAATTTTTTTTTGTCAAAATCATATTCGAATATTGAGATAAAATTTCTAAAATATATTTAAGTATACTTTAACAAATTTAATAATATTCTTTTTCTTTTAGTGAAACCAACTCCATCCCCACCTCTAAGATACATTATAAACCATCAACAAATAATTGTCAACCAAACTAATTAGAATTATTGGAGCAATATGAATAAATATATATTATATAATATGGTCCAACATACAAATCACTTTCCAATGAAGGGGCAATCAAGAGTACTACTTTTATTATAGATTTTGTTAAGAACCTATTACTAGGAAAATCATATAAATAGCATAAAAATGGGAGCTCAATTATATTGCAATGTTTGAAAAAAAAAATGCATAAATGTTAGTCTTTGTTTGGATTACTAACTCCTCAAAGGATAATTTAATATGATCTATGTCACATTTGTTTTTGTTTTTTTTATAAAATGGGTCCTAAACCTAACCATTAATCCTATTACATTTAGATTTATGTGAATAATTAATAAGTTTGAAATATAATATAATAAATTTATTTATAATAATCATAGAAAATGAAGACATATTTCTAGTTATAGGCCCACTATTGTCCTTTTTATCTTTGTGCATGAATGTTGGTCCACTTCATCTTCTTCCTCTAGTGGGGATCCTTTAGTTATGATTTTGGCACACCTATTATAATAAAGCCATACATAAACATGGGAACTTGCTTTTTAATATTTCCCTTTTTTTATATATTTTGCATGGGACCATAATTTTTAGTGATTAATGTTGCTTTGTTTGTTTTACTTAATTTCATTTTTCTTCTATCAAATTAAACTCATTCAAAATTTAATTTGTAGTTTTATAATTATGGAAACCTAGTCTAGCTACTCGATTAGTTTTCATTTATGTCCGTTGAACATATATTAAGCGAATTATATATCTCACTCTTTATACTAGATATAGACATTGAGTTGATTTGATAACTTTTTAAATATTTCACTCTTTATATTCAATAATTAATATTGGACATGTTTTAAATTATTTTAAAATAATTAATTAAACAAAAACAATTACTCAAAAACCAATTTTTTGTTAATTAAATTTTTTTCTTTAATTAGTTAATATATATATTTGGAGTTTGTATCGAATTTGTTCAATTATTTGAATATACTTTATATAAAACGAATATATCGATTTTTTTTATAGCAAAACTCTATATCCGTCCTTATATATATTTTTTTCAGCTTGGGTCAATACATCATTTAGGCAGCTAAAGTTTTAGAACTTGTTCATTTGAGTTTTTTTATTTAGATTCATCATAATCAAAATAGTTTCATAACCAAAATATTACAACACCTTCTATTTTTAAAAAAATAAATTTTATTTTATTAATATATATATAAATATCATTTAAATTCTTTTACCAAAAATATTCACCTTCTTAAAATTACTACTGCTAAATATTTTTTAAATGAACCAAGTTTATTTCAATAAACTGACTAGTTTAATTAAGTGTTATTTTAATATAAGAGGCAAGAATGACTAGGAATGACAATGAATCTTTTTATACCCGATATTATTGAGTACCCGATATTCGTGGGTACCCAAATAATCGGGTTCAGGGTCAAACATGAGGAAGCGTGCAAAAGTTAAACTTGATACCTAACTATATTAATATAAAAATAAAAATTAGTAAATCTATCGTCGTTACAAACATCGTCATAAATACATCATTTATTTTATTTTTATTTACCTTCCACTCCAACTTTATTTTTTTAATATTTCCAAAAAATTCTTTCTTTATTACTCTTTATCTTTAACTTTTTTTTTAATAACAAAATGTTATTTCTCTTGGGATAAGATTAAATAGAATGTGAACTATTTAAATGGAAAAATAAAATAATCTTGAAAGAATGACTAATTCTCATTAAGAGTGTGTTGTCATTTATGTCCATATATATGATGTCGTTATTCATTCTCCCAAAGAGTATAACAGTGAAAATGAAGAGAATAATTTGTAAAATTTATATGGAGATCTTCTAACTCTCAATTTATCATCTAGTTAGTTAAAATAAGATAAAATGTTTTAAAGATTAAGGAAGTTGGTATATTTTAAATCTAATTTTTTTAATAAGGCTATTATATCAAAATGGTGTAGTATATTTGTAACGGAGCCGAATAGTCTTTGGGTATCGATAATCATATGTAAATTGATAATTATTAGTCTGGTTGGTTCACAAAAATGTACGGGCGTAGTATTTGGAGAGGAATTAATTCTATATAAAAAAGTTTCGTGAACAGTCTAGATTCATCGTGAGGGATAGTTATTCGATTAGATTTTGGGACGACATTTAGTGTAATGTTATAAAAGTCTAGCTACGACATATCTTGAACATGTTTCGATTACTATAGCTATAAATGACACAGTTAATGATTCTCAGTCTAGTGATTTCCCTAGCCGAATTATATATAGAAAGAGATTAAATATTATTATTACCTTCTTAAAATTATCAACTAATACTATTTAAATATCCTCAATTCGAAAAAGCCTAAGTTTAAATTAAATTCTTTTGAATCACATAAGAAACATAAATTACAACAATTAAACATATCAAATTAGTACAACCTTTCGATTCAAAATAACTGAATAATATCAAATTAAGGTACACGTACGATTAGTGTGGTCATGTCTTGGAAGAAGAACTGTTTCTCCGTACATCAATAGCCGTACACGTGGCACGCTTATGATCCAGACCATTCAATCATGGGTCCTACTACGTCCGGCTCTATTGTCATTTTCACAGAACCGATCGGTTTAGACACTGGTTTTTTTATTTTTTACTTTTTTGGGTCAAAGGTTTTATTTTTATTTTTATAATGTTTGAATAGGGTAATATTTATTTATTTATTTTCTTCAATAAAAACTTAATTTTTTGAAGGACAGAAAGGTGGGTCCCACCCCATGTGTGATTTATAAATCGAGTGACAGCTCTACCAAGTGACACGTTAACAAGTAGCAATTTAAAGTATTATATAACAATATTAATAATATAAATATTAGTATAAATTAGTTATTTTTCTAAACATATTAAATTGATTTAAAATATTATTGGTTTAATTTAAAAAAAAGTAGAATGTTTATATACTAACTTACTTTTATTTTTAATAATTTATGTATATATAATAATGTTTAATTTTCAAAGTGTACAAATTGTCGAATCGAGATCTGTGGTTAATTTGGATATATAAGAGAGTAAATTGATACTTGGGTCGAACCCGCCCATAAACTTAAAACAATTAAACATAAAATTAAAAATGTTATAGGTATGTTTCGAACTTATAACCTAATAAAAACAAGTACAACCATGGTGGTTTACCGAGAAATAATAGGCCGGTAACAATTGAAAATTGTTAAAAAAATATAAATCAAATATTTAATTTACAAAAATGTAAGGTCACCATACTAATTATTAAAAATATAAATAAGATATTTAATAAAGAATAGTGAGAGTGTAAGGTGAAGATATGAGAGGTTCATTGGAAAAAATATATGATTAAATATGTGAGAAAAATATTTTTTTTGTATCGAAGTGAATAAAATATAAAATAAGATTGTTTTATTTTTTATTTTAATATATTATTTATAATTTATTAAGAATTTTAAACATTGAAAAATATTATTATAATTTTTTTTAATTTTTTTTTTATATATTTTTATACGTTTATTTCTAAATTTGAGTTTTGAACGAAAATATATCCCTAAAAAAAATTAATAATAATACTCATATCTTAACTAAATATTTTGAGTTCAATTCTTTTAAAATATTGAAACTAAAATTGTGTTTATTTTCTAATTTAATAAAAAAAATACTGCCTTTTATTTATTGCAAAATACTAAAATTTTGAAATGATAATTCATCTATTCACCATCATACAAACACATTTTAATAGAACAATTTTTTAACAAATCTTAGAAGTCAAAAAAAATATTTAAAAGGCTATAATTTGAAATAATCCAATTTAAATATATAAATGAAATAAACAAAAAGAAACCCACATCAAAGAAACTTTTGGTGGATATGAAAGGGAAGTAGTAGTTAATTAATCATGTGTCTTATAGCACTAATCATAAAATATTAACAATAATCATAACCATTAAAATATTAACACTAATCATAATCATTAACAATCGTCAAGTCTTTGACATTCATAATTAAGACACTTTCATTGCATATAACACTTAACAAAATACCCTCTACCATCATATATAAATAATTGCACCAACCATAATTTAAAATTACAATAATCTCTTCACAAGGGTATTTTCGACATTTGCCCAAATAACTCAAAACATTAACTAACAAACAGAAGTTTGCCTAGGCTAATTTAGTCAATTCACCAACCTAATATAAGAACTTCCTGAGCAAATCAATAATAGCCGTCTCTTCCTAAGGGTATTTTAGTCATTTACCCAAATAACTCAAAACATTAACAAACAACCATTGATTATAAGTTGTAGCTAAGGCTAATTTGGTCAAATCACCCACCTAATATGAGAACCTATTGTGCAAATCAATAATAACCTTCTCTTCACAAGGGTATTTTAGTCATTTACACAAATAACTCAAAGCATTAACAAATGAACATTGATTAATAAATTTGACTAGTCTAATTTGGTCAAATCACTTACCTACTATAAGAACTTATCTAGCAAATCATTAATGATGTCTCTTAAAAAGGGTATTTTAGACATTTACCCAAATAAATCAAACACTACCAAACAAAGATTGACTACTAACAAGGGCATTTTAGTCAAAATAACTCAACAATTAGAAACAACCATTGATCATTAAGTTTGGCAAGGCTAATTTAGTCAATTCACCCACCTAATATAAGTACTTATCCAGCAAATGAACATTAACCATGTCTTCAATTCGTCAAACGCCATGCATCTAGATAATAGATAACCAAAAAAAGACATTTGTATGATGACTAGATAACAAAAGAGTGGCATATTTAACAGCAAAAGACAATAATACCCCTCCCCACCAACCATCATACAGTTAACTATAGTTGGAAAACAATTCATCTAAACCAAGGAGACAATTAGGAAATTCAAATTACATGAAAAAAAGGATTAAAAGATCATTTATTTAAATTTTTTTTGGGGGAAGTTAAGGAAAACAGAGCACCTTCATTTGATCATCATCAACATCTCCAAGCTGAAGCTGAAATAAGCTCTTTCCTCTGCCAACATAGAACAAGTGAACAAGACTGTCTTTTCTCCACATGAAAACCACGAACCGGTGTCCTCTTCATAACGCACTCGGCTTGCGATTCCGCGAAATTACTAAACGACAAAGGCGATAACCCATTAGACAAAAAAAGTGTTCTCCAATGAGGAGTCTTCTCGATCGAACGAAACCTACCCATCACAATCTTCTCCATAGAAGGCTGAATTAAGAACCGTTCTATCTTTTGCAAAACATCTAGGTTAACATTAACAGCATCCAGTGACTCCAAAAGATTCGAATTCGATTGGACCGCATTTATCAAATGGTGGGCGAACGGTAGATCAGTCCTGTCGCATCCCCGATCAACCGACACCACAATCCTCGGAGATAACTGTTTAACGAACCGAAGAACCGATGGGAGAGACGAGGAATTGTTGTTCCAAAACGAGCCTCCAACAGGGAGATTAACAGCTATCGATTCATTGCCATCGGATAGATGAGTTGGATTCGATATATCTAGGGTTTGGACGTCGAATTCGAATGGGATACCAATTTCGTTTGCGAAATGGTTTAGATTTTCTCGGGTTAGACCTAATTCGAGATGGTGATGATCGAGTGTTGAACTTGAACCAAGAGAGGCAATTGCAGTGATTCTTAAAGTGGGTGGACCGTTGCTTCTTAAGGCTAGTTCTTGCATTAGTGAAGCCCATTGACCGCCATAGCCTATATCGAAATCAATGATGTGAATTCTGTTGGAAGTTTCTAATGATTCGAGAATTGCTTGATTGGTGGTGAAATTAGCGAATTGGAGAAGTGGGGAGATCTCTGATAACGATTTGTATGCGTCGATCTTGAAGATAAGACTAAACGGATTTGAAACTTGGTTTGGATTGTTTCCATGAAGAAGAGTGAGTAAAGCTTCCTTTAAGTAAAAAGAAGCTCTATAAAATGGCTTACCATTTGGAGATAGCTGGTGATTGAGCCGCGCCAATATCCCTTGCGCGTGTATTGAATTCCCCGTTTGAATCAGCTCAGCCGCGTTAATAAGCTGATCAATTATAGCCTGATTTCCGAGGATTTCTTCCCCTTTCGCCGTCACCGGCGCCGGCGAAGACACCGGCCTCTGGTTTTGAGGGAAATAGGGAAGATTAACAGAATCAAAGCTGGGGATACCGGGATTGTGCCGTTTCGCCTGAGGTTGAAGAATCTGGTTCTGATTAAACGGCATAGGGAAGAAGAATGATGGGTTTTGGTTTTGGTTTTGCTGATTCTGTGGATTGAAAACCGTTGGCTTGATATCGGCGGTATCAAACGACGGCGGCGGCGGATTAAACGACGACGGCGAGAGAGAAATCGGCATCAAGTTTTGCGGCAAACCGAATTTTTGAGTGTTTCCTCCAATCAAATTCGCGCCGCTGCCGGTCGCCGGAAACCCAAATCCGCCGCCACCCAATTCGTAATCCACCGTTCCTCCGGCTGCTGCGCCGCCAGATTGGAGAATCCGGTTCAACCCAACAGAAGGGTCATCGACATCGCCCATGATCCACCGAAGAATGGACTGTTCTTGACTCGGAGACGCCGCCGCCGAATCCGACATAACAGTCTCCCAATCTTCCATACCCAGACTGCATTTCTCAACCGCCGTAACCCTAGTCGAAGTACCTCCGTCGCCGCCGTCGGCGGCGGCGGAAATTTCAAGATGAGGCTGGATATGATGAAGATCAGAACTTCCACATCCTGATTCAGCTCCAACGTTAGAACTGGTTGTTTCCTGCCATTTTTTAGCTGAAACCGCCGCCACACCGGCAGAATCTCCGATTAAAGAAGAAGACAGGGTTGATGTAGATGTAGGAGGACTAGGACTTTCAATTGAATCAACAAAATTACAAACCTTATCCCAATGATTAAGATATGGGTTTGAAAAGGGTTGGTAGTAAAATGAAGAAGATGAAGATGAATCTGTAGAAAACACCCCCTTCCCTTCAAAATCAAGAAGGGGTACTAAGGGCATCCCTTCATCAAAATGAAACAAACCCACTTTTCTTTCTTCTTTCTTTGAGAAAACCCAGATGAAAAAGAGGAACCAAAAGTTGTGAAAATCGAGTAAAAGAGAAATCAGAGCAAGGGATCTGGGATTGTTGAGCTATAACCTTGAATCAATGCATGCAAATCAATGGCGGTTCTTGAAGTTTCTTCATTTTCTCATCTTCTTCTTCTTCTTCTTGTTTCGATAATCCTATTGTATTCCTTCTTCCCATAGATGCGTGAAAATGCAACACAAAAAAGTGGTAAAGTGTTTCTCTCTCTTACTACTACTCTCTATCTATCTCCATCTCCATTTTCTCTCTCTGTATAGCTTTTGTTTTTCTAATTTTAATTTATTTTTTATATTATATTATATATTATATAAATCTGTTTTTTATATATATTTTTGTGGTTTGTCTGCCAGCGAAGTTATCTTCCCGCTATAGTTACTTTCGACAGCTAGGTTTCCATCGCCATTGTTGGCGAGTATATTACAATCTCCATACTACTTCAGGATCTGTTTGGAACCCTTTTTTAGGTTGTCTGCCCAAAATTACTTATTATAAAAAAAATTACTTAGTAGTAATTTAAAAGAGCTTGGTAGGGATTTATTTCTCTAAATTATTATGTATGGATGATTTGAAGGAAGTGAGTATTTTTTTTTAAGAAAATATAAATAGTATTAATATATAATAATAAAATAAAATTTAGTTTTTTAAATAAATAATATTTTAATATTTTGTTTAATTTAATGGAATAATTTCTTCTTGAGATAGATCCAGAAATTAGAAGTGGATAGCCTTGAAAAATATTTGGTGGGCTTAAAGAAATAAAAAAAAAATTATGCATAAATGTGATTTTTTTTGTAGAATTATATAAAATATAGTAAAATCAATTAAAAAAAAATAGAAAATTACAGTGTTATATTAATTTCTACATTAAGATGAACTGAATCACCCGAGTTGTAATCGTAGATCCGCGCTCTATATGATTATGATGTTTAATGATGATTTAAATAAACAAACCTTAAAAGTTCATTATTTTGTCTATGATTTTTATAATTTAAAATAGTGTTATTAATTATTATGAGGGGGTGAAATAAAGTTACTTTTATTAATATGTTAAAACAATGAGTAAGGAACAAATTAAAATACTTAAGTTAAAGTTGAAAAAAAAAAGTATACTCATCACTTGATGTTATGGAAAATATTAAGTTTATTTAAAAAAAAACACTTAAAACTAGATTGAAGAGTTTGAAAATTTGTTGATGTAGAATAATTAAAATATAAAATATTATTTAATCTAAATTAATATTTAAAGAAGATATTTTTAAACAATATTTTTTTTATTCAAACTCATTTCTAGTTTCGGATAGTCTTTCTAAATTGGCCATATATAGTTCACCTTGACCAAAATCACTCATTCTATTTAAGAGTGATTAATTTTTATATATTTGATAATTTTTGTATATGCAAGATATCAATTGAATTTGTTAAATTAATTTTTGAATTTGAGTCATACAATGTTTTATATATTATTCACATAGAGATGAAATTTTCCATAAAAACTATGTTTTTAGATGCATTCATACAAATGTCATTTTTTGTTTTTCTGTTTGTCTAAATGAAAGTAAAAGACAATATATAAGAAAATCGATTACAAAATAACTTATTCTTTGTTTTTATAATCACATGAACATCCTTCCATATGTACTATTTCATTTTATTTATAACTTGTTAGTTAAATACATGATAGTATTCATCTTATTTAAATTGTTAATAATACATATGTTTGATACTCTTAATTTTTAATTTATATATACATTTTGATTTTATTTATTTACAACTTATTGACATTTATAAGATCACTTAAACTAACTAAGATTTTTTTTACCATGTTGTAAATAAAAAGGTAAAGTAATAGAAATAAAACGATGAAAACTTATTTGTTTTTTTAAATATAATATATATATAATGATGTTTAATTTTAAAAGTATCCAGATTGCTCGGGTCAAGAGTTAGGGTTAATTTGGATATATATGTGAGAGTAAATAGATTGTTCGGGTCAAAAGTTATGGTTAATTTTTATATATATGTGAGAGTAAATTGATATTTGAGTCGGATACTGGGTTGACCCGCTATAAACTTAAAACGGTTAAAAATAAAATTAAAAATGATATAGGTATTTTTCAAACTCGCAACATAACAAAACATTGTTTTGTATAATTCTTTAACCAACTAAAATAATAACACTTTATATTTTAAATTCAACGCCAAATTTGATAAATGTGAGACGTTGTAAAAATATATTTTTATCCGTATAAATTGCACGGGTGTTCATAATTATGAAAATAGTGTTAGATTAATTTTATAAAATGACATTAGGGTTAGTAAAAAAAATAAGAATAAAAGACAATTAAGGCTCAACTACCAAGTCAAACGACAAGGATATATTTTACCATATGAAAGAGATAAAAAATAAAACAGTAAATGTCACGCTCCAAATAAGGACGCGTACGACATGATGCAGGCTTTTCTTTTAAAAGTATTATTTCCTTTGTCGCATTAATATATTTTTATGTAGAAGGTCTTGTTTGATTGTATATTTCATAGGATTTTTTGGATTTGTTTTTCAGAAAAAAAGTTTGTTTAATAAATAAATTATATTTTAGAATTTTATAAAATCAAATTATTAAAAAGATAAAAATAACTTGAAAAATTCTTATTATTTTCTAATATACATTAAACATTTGATAAATTTTTTTTATAAAAAGATAAAAATATACACTTTTATACTTTAGTTGATAAATTAAATAGTTTTATTTATAAAATAATAGTGTAATGTAATCATATTTTTTAAATTTTAAGTCATTTTTTATTCAAAATCCAATCATCTTTTCATATATACATATATTATACATATATTATATATATACATATTATATATATATATATATATATATATATATTTATATTTACCATTAAATTATTCACTTAGTAAAATAGTAAAAATAGTGACATAATATTTTTTTTCTTTTTTTAACTTAAAAATAATATCCACCAAATTATTATTATAAATATAAAATTATTTAATTCATTAATTAAAATATTAAAATATTTTAACTTTATATTTTTCCTAAATATAAAAAGAAATTTTAATAATTTATCCTAAAATTTTTTTAAATAAATTGTTTTATTATTTAACAAAATTTTTAAAACACACCATAAAAAATATATATATGACTCAATAAAAAAACAAGATCAAACAAACTTAAAGTGAATTTATCAATTAAATAATCAATTAAATAATTTTTAATATTTTCCCATTAAAATAATCATCAAAATAAAATACTTTAAATAATATCCAACTCATAATTTAAACATAACTATATAGGCCCACCTCATTCAAGTGTTTGAGTAATAAAATTTAAAAAAAAACAAAATATTAACCAGGGTTATATTAGTAATTTAGGAGAAACAAGTTCTGATGTCCTGGTTTTCGAAACTGAATCTGACAACACTATGAAGATATCGAGAAAAGGATTTGACGGTTGAGATAATTGAAGATGATGAAAACGTGTGGTTGTGATTTAAAGTAGAATTTGATATTGTGATGGATGGATTGGGCTGTGGTTGTATATTTATTTGGACCAATCACCAATTTGGATTCACTTTATCGACTGTCCCTTTCTGACCTTATAATAGGGTAAAAGTTAAAAAGTAAAAATATTTCAGCTAGTTGTAAAAAGTTTTTTTTATTAATACTTATTATTTTTTAAATATTAATGGGCTGTTCTTTCTATACATTTACTTTTAGCCCATTTCATTTTGTATTGTTTTTGGTAGCAAATTATATTTATGAAAGGTATAGAAATACATTGAGAATTATGATCATGAATGTGAAAGATTTAAAGATAAAATTAACATCAAAACTAAATTTGATTTTGAATAGGATGTGTCTATTGATATTTTCTTATGGGAAAGGGATATGATACCCAATATTTGAGACGGATCTTGTTCACGGGCATGTTCCAATGCATATCTAAAAACACTTTAAAATCATGTAGAGAGAACTTTTCATTAAAAGAGAAGTTATTTTGAAGAGTTTTGAAAAATGAGACATACATTGAAAATACGGTGAGATCCGACCCTGATATTATGTATTTATTAATTAAAAAATATTATCACATGCATATATAACTCAAATAAGAATGAACATAAAATCTTAATAAAAATTTGCAATATTGTCTCTTGACACAAATTATATATAAGAGGGCAATAACTATGATATAGAGATAAAATGAGAATTAGGGTTATCGATGATAAATATAAAGAGAGAGCATTTCATAATCATTATTAAAAGTACTAATTAGGTTTAAATGAAGAATTATTGCATCAGTCGCTAGCATAGTCGGATATATGTTAGGGCTCGGATGAATTTCGGCACACTCCTATTTTTTTTACGTCAAATATGTGACATAAATCCTATTTTTTATTTTATTTTTATTCTAATTAAATATTTATTTTTCTAATTTTCAAAAATATGACAAAACTCACCTTAATCAACTCGTTTTATCAATAAAATTCATTTTATTTTCTTAAGTTTACTAAATTTTTTTAAGCCTAGCAAACTCTAATTCCCGAATCTTTTGTTGAGCGCTATCTTCTTTTAAAAAGATAAATTTAGTTTAGTGATAACTTAAGAAATTATAAAAACCAAGTTAAAAGACATGTACAAAAGTATGAGTTGTAATATAGGAAGGGAAAGGAGACATACATGGTTAGGTTAAGCATAAAGAAAGTTTTAATGTAATAAAATTATCACTTAATTAATTCCTCTTCCCATGTGAAGATGATTAACATTAACTAATTATTAAATCCTTTTATTTTTCTTCAATTTACATGGAGTATAGAAATTAAAAAGTGAAGCCAACTCTCTTCTTAATAGTTGTAGCCTCCCCAATTGCTCTTAATTTGTCTTTTTTAGACTAGCTTAATAATTGTTTTTTTTTTTTTTAAATTTTCCTTTCCACACACACTAGTAAGTGTTGATAATGCATGCATGTTCTCTCTATAAATAAATAAAAGGGACATAAATTAATTATTAATTAATATATTAGGCATGTTCTTTTCTCTCATCTCAAGGATCAATTCATTGTTGCTCAAGCAATGTAAACTTATAAATAATCAATTAATTAAAGCTAATCTAATCTAATCTAATCTACCAACTTATCTAATTATTAATCACAATCATTTTCAACGCCTAGTTTATTTTATGAACCTTTGACCCTTATTTGTTTCGAAAACTTTATCGATTAAAGAACGGTGATGATTATGCAATTAATACAATAATTTCCCAATATATTTTAATAATCAATTATATAGACGGTTTTTAAATAGTTAATAATATATTGTTTGAACTTGTTCATGTCATGTTTGTTATTTTTATAACTTATGCTTGATTTTTATATGATTTTTTTTTTAAAAATAATGGTTTTCTCATGTATTTCCTAATTAATGTTTTTAGGTTAGGTACAGAGTCGGTCTCGAGTTTTGGTCTGCCCTAGATGGTATATATTTTTGTTGCCTTAAGTTTAGTTTAAAAAATTGATAAAAAAATAATAGTTTTTTAGATTTGAACCTATAACTATATAAAAAAATTTAAGTTTTTATCTAAAAGTACTAACTACAATATTTTATATTTAAAATTGTAATAAATCTAACTAAATACCTTAATATTTTATTAAATTGGATGTCCTGAGAGTGGACTGCCCTAACCCGAGGGTTTGTCGGGCTTAACCCAGGGGCCGGCCCTGGTTATGTATAACACAATTTTAGAATATTTTTATTTTTAACTGATTTATTAGATTTAGAATTTAGTGTAATTCTTATAACTTTGGTTGAGATTCATATAAATAAGAACACACTCTGACACTCTCTATATGTTTTTGTTTTATTATATGATTTATTTTTTTTCCCCTTGAAAATATTTATAAATTATATACAATTTTAAATGAATTTCTGAAATTTTATCTGCACTTTTTATTAAATAAGAAATTCTTGACAAATTATTAGAATTCTGTGGAAAATAGTGAGTTTAACACCTTAAAAAACTTCAAACTTTGTGTTGAAAAGAATAGGTTATGCACAAAATGAAATTTTCAAAAACTTTTAAAAAATTTGAATTTTTAAGAGAAAAGATTAATGTTTTTTAAGATTTATTCTAATTAATTATAGTCATTCTAAAAAGTTGTGAGAATGATTTTTTAAAAGAAATGAGCCAAAAATCCATTTTTTTCAATAATGAAACCGACTAGATATTTTTATAAATTTTATTCGAATTAATAGAAATGAGATATATTCAGCATGAAGAAGTTTTTTTTTTTTTTTTAATTTCTATTAAGTATGAAGATATTTTTTTCAAATATCTAATTCGAATATTAATTTTAATAAGACAATATTTGTAAAATATAACTTAACTAAACATATATTTATAAAAAAAAAATCAACGTTTTCTTTTACGAATTTATACTAAAATCAACCGAAATAATTATTATCTCTTGAGTAATTCACAAATGAATGATATTACATAAAGCAAAAGATTCACACAAAGTAATTCAATTTGTAATTTTATGACATTTTAATTTGACCAACATAAAACTTATATGTTCTATACTATGAACTCGAGGATTTCTAAGAAATCAAAGCCTACATGTATAAGATTATTAATTGATTATTGTTTTCTTCCCCTACAAGATTAAATAATTTAAATTGTGGAGTTTGAAAATCATATGAGTATTCTTTTCAAGATTTTTTTCATTTTAACTAATGACCCATAAATTACTAACAAATAAGTATTCCACGAGAAATTAAATGTATGTCTTAAGTTTATAGTTCTCATTATAAAAACATTCTAAAATACAAATGTCACCATTCTTTGTTTTTTTTATTTTTATGTTTACATTGCAAATTTACGTCACAATTTTAATTCACAGCAAATTCTCACATTACTCCTTCTGAATTGTGTTCATTGAGTTATTTTTCACTATAATTACATAATTAATATTAGTATAAATATGGAGTCAAGATTCCTTTTACTCCTTTAAGAAAAAAAACTTAAATTAGAAATATGAAAGTTACATGTGAATAAGACTAATTGGATTAATTAAAAATAAAAATTAATCCACCACCGTTAAGACATTTAATGTGAGAAATCTACCGTACTAATTACTAATCAGAAACCATCTTTAATTATGTCATTAAGCTTTTAATTAATAGTATATAATTTAATAATTAATTAAGAGAAGAAAAAAAAGTAGATTAAAAAATTCAATAGTGAAGATCCAATGGGTGGATAATGGACAGCAAGACAAATCTGAGCTTTTAGGAAAGTGTATTTTTTTTTATAAATATTTTCTTTTAAAAAAATGAAAAAATTAAATAATTGTATGGTTAATGCTTTACTCAACTATCTTAACCTAACCATGACTCAATCCCATGAATAAAGCTTAAAAAGCTTGAATCTCACATATAATTTAACTTTTTCTTTGTATAATTTTAAAAAATATTAGATATATATAATATTTTATAGTTAAAGTTATAAAATAATAATAATTTAACTAATTAATTATTGACTTTATAAGTTTAGTTATGAAAGAGATTTAGTTCAAATTTTAAGAAAACCATATTAGGTTAAATGACCAACAACCCTAAAATATAACAAATAAACAAACAAAAACCACAAAATAACTATAGACCTGAGTACTGAAATAAAAATAGGAGTGCCAAAACTAAATAAATAGTTTTTTTTTAATAAAAAACGACTATATAGTTAAACAACTAGATGTAAATAGTTTTTTAATTCGGTTTTCTCGATAACACTCTAAAAGTCGATATTTTTTTTAAAAAAATAATAAAATATAATATAAATTATAGTCGTTTAAACATAACGACAAAAACACGAGTGTTTTATCATTAAACACACTCCAAAACACAATGAAATTAACTATTTGGAAACAACATTAGAAACATAAGAAAAAATTGTTCATCGATGAATAAACATAATATAAAATTTAGGGTTAACAAGCTCGGAAATACTAAAAAAAAAGTTCAATAAGTTTACCGAACGCCTTCACCAATTTTTCAGAAAATATCTTCCATATCATCATAATAGCGTTGTGGAGTAAACGAATCGATCGACCGCAATCACTGAAAAATACATTAGAACAAAATAGTTCAACATAAAATAATTAAAATATCAACCCATCGACGTAATTTAATCGAGCTCGAAATTTCTATCTAAAATAGCTTTAACCTAAGATTAAGTGAGATGTACTACCTAAAAAAAATGAGATGTTTTAGTCCATTTAAAAGTTGGGCTGATAAATTTGTATATGGGTTTGACCAATTTAGTCGGCCCAGTTAACATACCGTAGTTTAATTAATGATAAAAAAGTGTGTAATTAATTAGGGCGTTTATTTTGAGAAAGAGACAAGGGAGACCAAAAATGCCAAACTTTAAGAGGACATTGCCACCTTGGGAGCATTAATTATTACTAATCCCCATGCTTAATTATAACATCAAAATGATAAATAAAAATAAAATATATTTTAAATATAAAAGTTATAACTTTTTTTTTTCAATTTCGATTAAATTTGTTTAAAATAAGAATAAATATGTCACATTTGATCTATTAAGAAGGATTTCTTCGAGAATCTGTTTAATATATATATTTTTTTTTTAAATAAAAATAACCCAAATTTCAAAGTATAATTTTACAGTCATTACATGACTAATAATAATAATAAATCATAAACGAAAAAAAGAAAAAAAAAAATATATAGATCTAGATACAACCAAGGACAGACAAGATCTCTATTCTTCTCTATGTCCTAGGAGCCATTGGAAATGAGAGATTTGGGTCCACGTGGAATCCACGTGTACATTTTCTATTCAAGTTTTTGCCGCGTGGAAATACATCCGCCATTAACGGCCTGGTTAATCTCTATACCTTGTCCTTCTTGTTGACGAGTTATAGTATTTAATTTAAATTAACATTCAAATAATAATAATAATATAAGAATAGTTCTAAATGACCAACAATTTGTTTGATATTAGTTTTTTTGAGACTCGATATCATTTTTTATAAATTCTTTCTCTAAAATCTCATTACAATTTCAGTTAGGTTATAATTTTAATCTGGTTTCCCCTTAATGACAGTTTTTGTCTGACTTGATTGGTAGTTGATCGGGGTTAAGACGATGATTGTATTTTTGTGTTTCATATCCCGATCTCATCGTGATTCTATTTCGAACATTAATAAATATAATTAAATATATAACATTATCAATATATTTATTTATTATTTATATTTATAAAAATTTTAAATTTATATTTTATAATAATATAAAATTTTAAGATATTAAAATATATATAATATTAAAAAATTTATTTATAAAATTTATAAAAAATTTATTTTTAAATATAATATAATGGTGCTAGTGGGGATTTCCTAAAACCGAACAAGATAAGAATAATAATAAAAAAAATCACCACAGTAGAATAGGGTGAGAATGACCCGATCGTCGGGTTATCATCGATAATTCTACTTATTAAATCAATTATTTTATTAACTAAAATATTATAATATTATTTTTTATCTTTATAAAATTTAAATTTTAAATATAAAAAGACATTATAGTAATTTAATAAAATAAAAATTCAATTATCCTATTTTCTCATCGAATAAAGTTTTTTTTACAAAATTTATGAAAATTTCAAAAAAATAAATTAATCCACAAGCAATCAATTTTAAAAATTATTAATTCGATTCTTATTTAAAACATCTTAAGTTGAGATGAAAACATAATTTCTGAGATAATTCTAGTTTCCAGCCTTACAAATAAAATAAAAATAATATTCAACGAAAAAATATAATAAAAAATTAATTAAAAAAAATTATTAATATTTTTTCATTCAAATCCATATTTAAATTTGGAAATGAAGTTATTGTGAATTATATTAACAAGACAAACTATAATTATTATTTTTACTCATAAATTATTTTAGTGTGATTCAAATTTTAGGATTTATTTTTATTTTCTTATTATCACTTAAAGAGAATCATTATTTAAAAAAAATACTTTAGAAAATTATATTTTAAATAATAATAATTGATTTATTACAAATTAAAACTATTAGTCTATATATATATAAAAAATGAAGAAACATATCTATTAAAAATCTCAAAATGTTGATATGACTTTTGATTAATGTCATGATCGTGAAAAATATAATGAAAAATTCATAATATATATATATATATATATATATATATATATATAGACAAACATGTTCTAAAATGAATTAGAATATTAACAAAATATTATTTGAAACATATATTGGAAAAATTGCTAAAAATATGAAAATTTCAATTTTCCTTAAACTTACCAATGTTTATTTAGTTATTATTATTTTAAATGAATAGAATTATTCCATTAATTCATATTTTTTTTGCATATTTTAACAAAAAAAATCATTTAAATATAAATTAAAACTTGAATCAGTCTTAAATTTATAGTATAAAAAACTACAAAATAAGTGTGAGCTCTAAGCAACACAAAATAAAAATACCAAAGAAAAATTATATAAAAAAGATTGAGCATTCATCGTACAACTGTGCGACGATGTGAGATTAAGATACTTGAAAATCTAAAATAAAATCTTTATAAATATTCCTTTCTAGATAAGATTTCAATGTTTTCTATATGATTTTGACTCACAACATTATTAAGTTATTGACTATTTTAAAATACTTCAACACTATTTAGGTACATACCTAAGAATTTAAGAACTTACTTGATGCTGCATGAAATATTATTGGAAACCATACCACAAATTTGTAGTTTATTTTTGAATGAATAATTTTGAATGCATTTCTCTAACATTACAAAATAAAAAGAAAATCGATATATTTATTTAATGCTATTAATTTTAAAAAGAACTGCTCAAATGTACCTCTTTTACCATCCTTTTAACAAATTTATATTGACTTAAGGGTGAATTATTTATCTGAAAAGAGTAAATTGAATTGAATGCTATCACAAGCAAAATAATGGAAGTTAGCACATATACATGAAGTGCATAACATTTATGGAATTAATTGCAAGTAAATGATAGTGTTTAAATGTAATTTTTTATTTTTTGAAATCAAAATTTATTATCTAATTAACTAATACAGTCCACAATTATTACCATTAATTTAACTTAACAAGTTATTATGTTAAAACTTTTTAAAATTTAGTCCGATATGAACATATTTTGTATAGCGGGTGGAGATTAACAAGTGGAAAATCTTTGTGGAATTATGTAATAAAATAAAATTCAATACTTTTCTTACAATAATTCAACCAAATGTAACTAAAAAGAGAAAGAAGGAAAAACTCAAAATTGCACCCATAATTAAAATGTCTTAAATCTTTCCTAGCTCATTTAGATCTTGGGTTATTTATTTTTTATGCTTTTTTCTATTTTTTTTATATACTTTCATTCATCATTTTAATTACCAACTCACTTAAATATTATTTAATTCTTATAAATTTTAAATACAAAATTATATTATAATAATTAAATCAATTAAAAATTCATGAAATAACTATTTTTTATCTAATAATATTTTTTCAATAAACCCATTAAAGTCTTAAATAACCCAACATTAAACAAGCTAGTTGACATACAACTAAACTCTCTCAATTAAATCACTGTCATTATAGCCATCAAATAATTCATTTTACCAATTAATTTTTATAAAATTTAACAAACTAAAACCCAAATAACATAATTTTTCATGAAAAAAAAAAACTCACAAATAACTAATATGGAACATGCCTATAGTCAATTAAGGTTTGACAATTTCTTAAAAGAAAAATATTTAAAAATTAGAAAAAAAAAAATTTAAAAGTGAAAAGAGACAAGGGGCACATGAATGTATGGTGTGAAGCTAGATAGATGGTAACAACCTAGGTATGTACATCAACTCGAAAAGGGTTTTCACTTTTTTACATTAAAAAAATGTTTATAGTTTGCATTTTTCTATGTAACAAAATTGGGGGGGCATTGTCTAAACAAAGACCCATAAGCCATGGATACAAGCAAAATGTCCAAACCCAAGGACAAGAGAATGAACACTTCTCCCTCTTCCTCGATCTATTCAACTCTTCACTTTCTCTCTCTCTCTCCCTTTCTTGATGTCTTCTTCTTCTTATAATCTTGACCTTCAAAACTTTTAAAGTCTTAAATTTTCAGATTCAATGCCCCCCGCCCGGATTCTTAGGAGTGCTTAGAAAGATCACTCATTTTGCAAATTTATTATTATGTCATCTATTTTATTTAAGCTTCTTACTATTCTTCTCCTTCTTCTACTCCTTTACATTTCTCTCCATGGATGCCATGCAAGAAATCTTGTTCCTACAATCTCAAACAAGATCGACAAGAACCAGGTTGGTTTTATTTAATTTAATTAGACATGTATATATATATATATATTCTTTGATTAATTTAAAATAATATATACCAACCATGATCTTGTTATATATATATATATACAGAAAACTAACAATGTATGGAAAGGAAAGATTTCATCATCATGGAATGTTCCTCATGATAAGGAAGGTGATAAACAACCAGGTTTCAACTTGGATTATTCTCCACCAAAAACACATCCTCCTATTCATAACTGATCGAAGATATATCATCCATCACTAGATCGATCGGAGTTCTGACTTGCATTAGCTTTGTTTGATGTATGAATCAGGACAATATATATAATATATATGTATATCAAGAATTTAGAGTTTTAATCACGTGATATGATTTGATTTGATTCGATTCATCGAAAAGATTGCATTAAAGTCTTGCATATTGTCTGGTCCTACTAATTTATGATCCAAATATGTGTTTAAATATCTTATAAGATGATCATGATTCATGATTCATGATCATAATAAAGTGTGTGTGAGAGAGAGAGTGGAGAGATTGAATTGTATGATCAAATATTTGGATATCATGATATTGGCAGTGAATAGTCAATTATTAGGGATGTGAGGTCAAATCAAAGTATATAATAAAACTACAAAATGGTATATCTTCGACTAGTCTTTCTTGCATTGTCTATCATCATCATATACAATATACATACATATAAAAATATACACCTTTTCATCAATCAATACATTGCTTTTTTTTTTTGCTTTTTTTTTTTTTAAAAAAAAAACAGTCAAACTACCAATTTTACATTTTTTTTACAAAAACATGGTTAATTAGAATTGTTTGATCTATGTTATTTGAGGGGTTGGTTCAAAAAAATCTGTTTGGATAAAAAAAAATGTTATTTGGATTAATTATTAAATGTAATTTTCTATTTAAAATTTAAATTTAATAAAAATTTGAGTAGGGGTAGTTTAGTAATTTAATCAATAAAATTAATAATTTGATTATTAGAATGATATGATAAGATAAAGATATAATTTTAGAAATATATATGAACAAAATCCTAAAACCCACATCAAACGAAGAATTGACTGTTCAATTCTAATTTAGAATGCTTTAAATTAAATTAAAGTTGGTGGAATAATCGATGGAGTTTTGTAAAATTAATTTTTCTAGAAAAGGAATGGAAAAAATATGTTTAAACAATATAAAAGCTGTTTAGTATTATATTTTTGAATATTAAGAAGCATGAACAACTACAATTTTTTTGGAATTTACTTTGTTTAAGATGAATTATGAACTCAAAATATTGTTTATTTGAATATTATTTAAATATAATCATAATAATGTTGATATACGTGTCATTTTTTTTTTCTTAAATAAAACCAGTTGGATGAATAGTTCAATTATATTATGTAAGAATGTATTATTTAACAAATTCTCCATCATAATTTTAGTGATACAAATTTGAATAAAAAAAATTAAAGGAAAATATATAACATGTTAAGTTGATAGAAAATAGAATGAGATTAAGAATGAAGGAAGATAATAGAGACATGAAAAATAAAATCTCAAATAATAACAAGAGTACATTGAATAAAATTCAAAATATCATCAATACGAATAAACAAGTTATTACTAACCGACTAAAAAATCAACATTTTTCTCGTCACTCACAAACAAATCCTTTGGGAATCTTTTTACCGCAAGCATTAACAACCAAATTAAGTGCAACCGGTACTTTAATATTGACCAACCCTAACACATTAGTCTTAATAGCAGTGCACAAACACAATGCAGCCTCTAAATCCGCCAACCCCTTCAATAAGCTACAACATTTGGGGCTCGGTTTTGACCCGATAACCTCACTCACCAATCCCAACCATTCTCCACAAACGCCAAACTTCAAAGTGTCTTTTGGGCATTTAGCCGAAACCTTCTTTGGAGTGGCCGGAGAACATGGAATGTTGTTGGACGATATGCAAGTGAAGAATATTACGTTGAGTAGAACTAGAAATGTAATTCGATTACGCGCATCCATTTTCGGTTTATTAATGCTAAGTTTATTTTTTTTAACAAACATAGTGTAAAATTTATACATGATGACTTGCCTTTGGAAATCTTGTATGAGTGAATTAGTGGTTGTCATTACTTTGATTGGATAAGCTGTTTTCTCATGGCCATATATATATATTTTTGGCAGCTATATTAGGATATTAGGAATTACAATCACATTTTATAATTTCACTCATAATTATTTGCTTTTTTAAAAGGAAGATGTATGCACAACTAATCTCATTTTATTTTTATATTTTCTAATAGCAAAATGGGATTATCACTAATTACCGATTTTCAAGCCAAAATAGTGAAATGTTGTTGCTGGATGCTAAAATGAAAAGCATACAAGCCCAATTGGAAACATTTTGTTGGTTTACAAAATTGAATTTTTATATTTGTTAATTGATTTTATTTCCTGACAGTTAAAAACTAATCAGTTTTTTAAAACGTTTATAATAAAAATTGAACTTTAAATATTGTCTGTTATAAATTTTGTGTACCTTGATTTACATTGTTTGATTTTTTTTTTCTTTAAAATATTTTAATTGTTATGTTTTTATAAAAAGTAAGACACATATATAAGAAAATTTAAAATATATATATGAAATTGGATATATAATTGTGATAATAATTTTCAAAACTCTCTTTTTTGGATGATCTTATCTACAATGGCCAGCTACTTTGAAAATTGAGGAAGACAACAACTAAACGATTCTCCTTTCATATCTCTTTGGAAATTTTAGCAATAAAGTTATTTAACTATAATTGTTTTTATAAACTATATATATATATAAATTTAAAATACAAATTATTTAAACACAATAACAATTTTTTTTAAAATAAATTAAAATAATGATAACATATTTGTGATAAAAAAAACAAGAAAAATATTGGGATAATGAAATAGATAAGCTCACATGTCTTGATTTAAAAGGAAATCACCCACCACGAAAAATTTATGAATTAAAAAAAACCCAATAACATAAATAATGTTTGTTAAAATAATTATTATTTTCATAACCTGAATATAAAAATTTATTTATTTAATAGCAAAATTGTCAAATTAGAGCTTGGAGACTAATTAAGATTTCAAATATTTTTTTTTCAATCCTTATAATTTTGACTATCTGTTATTAAAGTTCAAAACAATGTTTTGTTTTGAACATGTTCAAACGTCTTTAACTTATAATTTAATTATATTTATAAATAAATTAATAAAATATATGTGTCACTAATTTAACTAACAAATTTCATCGAATTAAAAGTTTTGACTATCGATTTCTGAAATTCGATAGTTAAGACCCTTAATTCGCTAAAATATTGTAGTTAAATTAATGATATAAATATTTTATTTATTTATATACCACGTACATAATAAGTTAACGACGTTTGAAACTATTAAGACAAAACTTTGTTTTTATCTTTAACAATAAGTTTTCCTACCCTCTTTTAGCTTAGTGACAATAAGAACTGGATATCCGCAATTTTTCTAAGGTCATGAGTTTAAGTCCGTCAGACGGTAAATTTTGTGTCTAGTTAAGAGTGTGTTGACGGACTATATGCTTAATCCGCGGGAATTAGTCGCAATTCAAACGAGAATCAGAACTAAGTATTAAAAAAAACAAAATAAGAAGACTTAAATTGTAAAATTTTAAAGTAGACGTGAACAACCTAAATTTGTCTTAACTTTTAAATTAAAAAAAAAAAAAAAAATCAAATTCAACACTTTCCCCAATTTGTAAAAGTAGTTTTTAAATAATATTAATATGTCTTCCTTTACAAAGACTAATTATATTATTTTTATAAATGTCTTCATTCCATATGAAAATGAATTTGACATTTGTTACATTATTAAATATTGACAAATATCTATACTTTGATATTAACAAAAAGCAATCTAAAATGGCAAACTCTATGAAGTTGGCGGTGATCGGAGCAGGCGTCGCCGGACTAGTCGCCGCCCGAGAACTGAAAAGAGAAGGCCACAAAGTAACCGTTTTCGAAAAATCGTCAAAACTAGGAGGAACATGGGTCTACAATCCCGATATAGAATCCGATCCAATTGGCATCGACCCGAACCGAGAAATCATCCATAGTAGTCTCTATTTCTCTCTTCGAACAAATCTTCCAAGAGATTTAATGGGTTTCTCCGATTATCCATTTCTGATCAGAGAAAATGGAGATCAAAGGAATTATCCGGGTCACCAAGAGTTTCTTTCGTTTTTGAACGAATTCGCAAGGGATTTTGAGATCAGTGAGTTGATTCGGTTCAACTCGGAGGTGATCGAAGTAAAACGGGTTGAATCGAACGGCGGCGGGTGGTCGGTGGAGGTCAGAAACGGTGGCGATGATGATAAGATGGGTTTATTTGAAACAGAGATTTTTGATGGTGTAGTGATTTGTAATGGTCATCAAACAATACCCAATTTGGCGAATCCTTTAGGTATTGAAAATTGGAAAGGAAAGCAAATTCATAGTCATAATTATCGTATTCCTCAACCATTCATCGATCAGGTAATTTCAATTTTATGGATTTAGTGGTCTCTTAAGCGGTTCGATTTGATGAGTTTATACACTGAAAGTTTCATCGGTTGGTTGGTTTGTTTAATCTATTAACAATCTTTTATTTATATGCTAAATGGTAAAACATAAAACCATATATGTCCACAAAGTTTACTTAGATGAGTTTTGTTACATGATAGAAATATAGAAGTAATGAAATTCTCAATCCTATATTATAACACATTTGTTATTGAAATATGAAAGTATAGGTTATAGTTATGATAGGAAATGGGCCAAGTGCAATGGACATTTCGAAAGATGTCGCAACTGTTGCTAAAGAGGTTCATCTTTCGTCAAGATCACCCAACACGATAATCTCCAAACTAAATGGCTACGATAACTTGTGGCAACATTCAGAGGCAAGCATCTTCATCTTATATATTCATTTTATAAATTCATAAGTAACATTCGATGATTAAATAGATTGATTTCAACGATGGTGAACGTGGTATTGTGATATTTAAAGACGGTTCATCAGTTCATCCAGATGTCATCTTTCATTGTACCGGGTGTGTTATTAAAATCTCTCAAATTCTTTCAATCCTCACGATTATTGTATTTTTTAAAAATCCGTAGGTAAACTTGTTTTTTTTTCAGATACAAATTCGATTTCCCATTTCTTAAGACAAACGGGATTGTGACAGTTGATGATAAACGTGTTGGACCGTTGTACAAACATGTGTTTGCGCCAGAGTTCGGCCCATCTCTTTCTTTCCTTGGCTTAAATAATTTTGTGAGTACAATATATGTCAATTAATCAAAATAAAAATTTGACACAATTTTAGAAAAGTTAATTTCTATTTGAGATGACAAAATATAAGAATGTAGGGAATTCCGTGTCGAATAATTGAGCTACAAGCGAAGTGGGTAGCAAAAGTCTTGTCGGGTTTTGCGGTTTTGCCTTCTAAAGAGGAGATGATGGAAGATGTTAAAGAATATTACAAAAAAATGGAAGAAAGTGGGATCCCTAAGCACCATACTCATCGTCTCGAATGGAAAACGGTTTTCTTTTCTTTCGATTATCTTTTAACTATTCGATATTTATGTACAAAGTCATTAATTTGATGTTGAATTTGAATATTTTTTTGTTGGTTTTTTCTGCAGAGCGAATATATAGATTGGCTTGCTACTGAAATCGGTATTCCAACTATGGAAGACAGATTGAAGCAAATGTTTTATGATATTCTTAGTTTGGTTTTGTCCCGGTCGAATTCTTCACTTGATGTCCAGCTTAGGGACTCTTGACAAGTGGATGGATTAGTATGCTTTGAAATTCGAAAAAGTGGTGGATATGGCGGGAAGAAACCTAGTTTCGAAAAGAAAAGAAATTTAAATTAATTATTGTCGAAATTGAATTTGAATAAGAATAATAAAAGTCAATAATCAAGACAATTGAAGAGTTATAATAGTTTAAATTAAAATTAAGACCAAATAAACATAATTAATTAGGATAATTATTTGATAATTAATCTCAATTAAATTAAAATTAGATCAAAATAAACAAGTTAAGATTAATATTATAGATATTTAATTATCAAATTAATTATTTATAATACCCTAAAATATATATATATATATATATATATATATATATATATATATATATATATATATATATATATATATATATATATATATATATATATATATATATAAATCAAATAAATACTTATGTTTATTTAAATATTGATAAAAATATAGCCAAAATGAATGATTTTTTTTTTTATAATTTCAAACAAGCTCCAAGGCTGAAAAATGATTATAATACAGTGTAACCGTAAATAGAAGAAACAGTTGCACAACAGACTATACAGCCTTCGGATGAACGTCCAACGAACAACATAGGAATGCATCGCCCGCTACAACGGAAGCTAAGTGCCCACCAACGCCAGATCAATTAACGCGCGCCTCAACGCCGTTAGCCCGAACGCGGACGGAACGCCCAAGCGCCAACAGATGAAAAGACGGAAAGTTGCGCCCTGACGCGCATTCACGCTTTGGCTCGAAATGATGACATTTCAGCCCCGACTTGTCTTCTTTCTCGCGACGAACATGATGAACATCGGTCGAAACTTTTAATTTTTCAAAAGTGGAACTCAACCGATACTCAACTAAATCCGATGATTCAAATGCTGAAATGATCACCCTAACATGATAATCATTTCACTTATGATCATAGGTGTAATTATGTCATAATTGGATGAGAATGATCGAATATAAATTAATAAAATCCATTAAAAGACCTTTTGTCTCGAATTTGATCCACTTGATCATCCAACCGACCTTGGTTGGCTATAAATACCCCTCCTCATGCAAGTCGAAACCAATGATTAGAATCTCAAGCCTCCAAACCAAACCTCACAGAATCTTCCATTAAAACTTCTCAAGCTTTTGAAAAATTTGGAAATTTTGTGTAAGGTTCTAAGGTTCATTTTTGGATCATCACAAAGCTTCACAAAGAGTTCGAGAGTGTTCTCTAACTCACAATAATCTTTAATTAATGTTGTAATTTAAATTGAATTTTTTACATTTCAGTTCGACCAATCTTAAATACTACTTGGTTATCTATTTTCTTTATTTGAAATCGATCCTAAGATCATTTCAAAACTTTCTGCTGAAATTAATTTTAACAAATCAAGCTTAATAAAAAAAACCTAAATTTGATTTTGAAATATTTTAAAGTCGAATTTGTATTATTGAATTGTAGTTTAAGAATTTTAATCCTAAAATCTATACTTTTTGATCAATTCTATTCGTATTGAGGTATGTTTACACAAAACCCAAAATTTCGAAAAATTTGGAAAAATCTAGTTCTTGAATTGGTTAAAATTGATATCTAGTGTTCATATTTTGGTTCTATTTGGTTCTATTTAATCCTAACATGTATAAAGAAGTTATTGGTAAACTCCTTATACCGAATTAAACCTTAAAATTTGAAAATTCAATTTTTACCCAAGAACTGTCCATACCCGATTTGATCCCCTTCCAAAATCGAATGATGTTTCGGGATGATCATGATCGTGTTCTACATGGGAAAATAAAGCCTCCCATGCCTTTGGATCGATGAATAGAGATGCATGGTGAAATCTTCAAACCTGTAGTTTGATGTTCTTAGCTTCCGACCGAGGATTTTTCTTTGGCCTAGTTTTCGACTGAGAAAACCAACCATCCTCTACGTCCGACCGAGAAATTTTGGCATACGATAAAGCACCCTTGTCTTGACTTGGTTTTCGACTGATAAAATAAATTCGCGCCTAGTATCCGACCTAGAATTTCGGCCTGACTTGGTTTTCGAACGAAAAAACCAGCCAAACATAGTCTTCGACCAAGGCTCAGTGCGCGCGACCAAGGATTCAACCTCCGCGTTGACCGGGTGCCCAAACTCGTTGACTTTGGTTCAAATTCGGCCCAAACCCGTGCGTCTGATCCGTTTTGACCCAGACACTTGCCTTAGAGCCTATTTGGTTGGGACTTTTATACACGTATACAATAGTTTTTATTGATTTTAAATTAAAAATCAACTGAAACTCTTTAATAAAATAAGTAATCTTTTAAATTAATTATTATATTTCTTCTAATTAAATTATAATTTCATTATCTTTAAATCTAAAAGATTGTTTAAATTTGATTAATAATTAATTATGTTTTGTTTTTAAAAAGTTCAATGTATATTAAAAATGATGAAAATCGTTTGAGCTCAACGACAAAAACATGACATGAAGAGAAAATAAATAAATAAAACTAAAAACTAAAACATAAAAAACATTATTCAACAGGTTATCGAGCTCGTAAGTTCTCGAGAAGAACTATTAATTCTTTGACTGACTCTATCGACTTTCCGAAATGGATCTCAGAAAGCATAATAATAATAATAATAATAATAATAACATTATAAATGATACAAATCGGATGTCTACAATAAGTGAAAGTTTGATGAATTTTTCTCAAACAAGATACTCTACCAAAAAATAATTAAGATGGTAACCCAATTATGTAGGTCTGCCATATTATCCGCATTAATCCAAATTTCCAACAACTTCCCAAAGACTTGGGGCACCACCCAATGAATTCTAGTGACATTTCACAAAAGATTCTAGATACTAGCCACCCCTTAACAATGTAAAAGTAGATGAGTTGCCGATTCAACTTCCTCGTGAAACATATGACTAACCATAATACAACCTTTTTTCTTGTACATATCATCCGTAAGAATTTTACCGTGAATAACACTCCATCAAAAAATAAGATATTGGATGAAATCTTTGACTCTCAAAAGTTTCCCAACAAAAAATTATATGAACTAATTAATGTCTTGCCAATGCATAACGTCTTGTTCAGACGGGTAGGGGTGTTTATCAGTTCGATTTTTGGGTTATTTGAGTTCGTCGGTTCGATTTATTCGAATTTTTATTTTTTTAGCCGATTCGAAAACCGAACCGAATTCGAATAAATTTTAATTAAACTAAACCGAATTTAATATTCTGTTCGAATAATTCGAATTCAAACCGAATTCATTTTTTTAGAATAAATGAGAACTAGCATAACTCAAAATAAATTGGACCAACAAAGAATTGAACCCGAGTCTGTACCATGGTAGGTGTAACGAAGGGTCGTTCAGATGCGGAATAACACGCCAAATTTTCAACTTTGGCTAACCCTTTGTCCGGCTCAGGCTCTCCTCGCAAGAACCTGATCAGCCAACTCAATACTTAGGCTTTTCTCCTAAGTAAACAAACTGCCCAGCGATGATATATTTTTATAGTAACACATAGAATATAAAGATGATAAAGAATAGCAATAAAAAGACACACACAATTACGGCCGAAGCCAACTTTAGATCTTTTTATTGATTCACACACAACCAAATGGAAATACAAGGAAATCCGGGTAGGCACAAAACCTTAGGCAAAGAATCTCTCACTAGTTCTTCTATGCCTTTAAGGTCGTCCTCTAGGCTATTTATAGCAATAGGAAACCTGGAGGCTAAGGCAACAAGCCCTTGGTTAAGTCTTCGCTGAAAAGGTCATCTAAGACTTGGCCCTCCGAAAATATAGGGTCTTGACCGGGCCATCCCGAGAAACTCGGTCGTGGCTGAGACTTGTTCAATCTTGACATAGCGCCGCACCTCTTCTCGGTCGCCAAGTGGGTCGGGGCGGGTACCGGTCCAAAACCGGCCCAAGGTCCGACTCATGGTCGAGGCCTGACCCATGCACAATGATCCGACCCCTATCTGAAACGCTCGGTCCTCAGTCTCATGCTTCTGCTTGGTCAGCTTTCCTCTCGGTCGGATGCTTACGCTAGGCTAACCTTCTCTCGGTCGAATGCTTCCTTCTCCACACTTTTCCCACATATGCTAAGGCCTCCACACGCGTGCCTCGGCATGGCTTGTCTGGTGTCCGAGCTGCTCACTTGGCTCTTTTCTAGGCACACCCTCTCGGTCCTGGCCTCCACTCAAGTTGACCAGGCCGAGAGTCAGCATTCTAGGGTTGTGACAGTAGGGTACTATGCTACCATTAAACCACTGGTGTTTTTTTCCTCTTTTATTATTAAATCTTGAATTCAAAATATTCTAATTTGATTATTTTGAACTTTTTCTTAATCTAAGTTTGGAAGAATAAATAATAAAAAATGAATTCGGTTTTCGGTTTGGTTTTCGAGTTGAAACTCAAACTCGAAAACCAATTCGAAAACAAAAATGAAATTCGAATTCGGTTTATTCGAATTCGGTCGGATATTCGGTTCAGACCAAATATTGAACACCCCTACAGACGGGGGTACTTGTTTGCGTCCTACTAAAAGTAAAATACTATTATGAGACGAACTCACCATAATGTTTTATCTCCTTCTATATCTAATTTGGCTATCAAAACCACTAGATCGAAGATCAAACATGTCCTTAACTGTGACATTCCTACATAGTCATGGAAGCAAGTTTAGGATATGTACTTTTGACACTACACCAATTGTCGTCCTAAAAACTAATCGAAGAACCATCCCCTACAATGAATCTAGATTGCCCACGAAACTTTTTCACATAGAATAAATACTCTCCACTACACCGCGCTGGATAATTAGATATTTTTGTGAACCAACTAGATCAATCGTAACTATACTTACATTTGATCATGCCCAAAGACTATTCAGTTACGTTCTAAATCTACATCACAATTTTGATAAAAAAAACCTTATTAAATGAATTAAGATCTCAAATATCTAAACCTTCTTGATCTTTAAAACATTTAGCCTTATCCCAACTAACTAAATGAAAAATGACGAGTTAGAGGATCCCCATACAAATTTACACATTATTCTCTCAATTTTCACCGCCACACTTTTGGGAAGACTGAATAAAGACATGATATATGTGTCATCAATCAAAATACACTCTTAATGAGAATTAACCGTCCCCTTTTAAGATTATTTTACTTTCCATCTAAATAGTTTACATTATATTTTAGTGATAATCGGGTTCCAAAAGACATTGGATCGTAATTTAGCACACAATGGCATACCAATGTATGTTGATGAAAGATCACCAATTTTGAACTCAACACATTTGTCAACATCATCCTTCTTCTATTTGAATTAGGATCTGAAAAAAAGATGTTTGGCTTATTAAGACTCACTCGAAGACCAGAACATGCACCGAACACCCATAAAATATCTCAATGTGTTTAAAATTCTTGTATGTAGCCTGAACCATGTAGAACGTGTCATTAGCAAAAATCAAATGTGATATTGAAAAATTATATCTTCTTGATCTACAACTCACTCCACGGATGAGTTCCGAGTTTTCTACCAACGCTGTCATTTTTTAGAGAGTTTTCATAACAATAACAAACAAAAAAGGAGAGAGTGTATCACTCAGCCTAATCCCTCGTGTAGTCTTGAAAAATCCCTGAGAACTGCCATTAACAATGACATAAAACTTAGTTGTCGAGAGACAAAATCTAATCCACCAAATTCATTTCGCATCTATTCTCATTCTGCCAATTAAATCAAACAAAAACTCCAAATTGACGTGATCAATAATAAATTATTATTATAATTAATTTTAAAATATCAAAATATATTTGTGTATAATTTTTTTAAAATATTTGACACATAAACCTAGGTTTAAAATGAGATCAAACTACAATCTTTTATTGTATAATTTAAAATGAGATCACTAATCACCCATCCTAAGAAATTTTGAATTAAAAAAATAAGAACTTAATTATTACAAAAATAATTAAAAAAAAATCAAAATTCAGAAAAAACACTTTTTTTTTCTTAACCTGATATATATAATTAAAAATAATTTTTTAATTCACTTTTCAAATAAAAAAATATTATAATTCAAAACGTTTCCCCAATTTTTAAAAGTAGTTTTTAAATAATATTAATATGTCTTCCTTTTAAGACTAATATTGACATTTGTTACATTATTAAATATTGAGTAATATCTATAAACTTTGATATTAACAAAAAGCAGTCTAAAATGGCAAACTCTATGAAGACGGCTGTGATCGGAGCAGGCGTCGCCGGACTAGTCGCCGCCCGAGAACTGAAAAGAGAAGGCCACAAAGTAACCGTTTTCGAAAAATCATCAAAACTAGGAGGGACATGGGTCTACAATCCCCATATAGAATCCGATCCAATTAGCATCGACCCGAACCGAGAAATCATCCATAGTAGTCTCTATTTCTCTCTTCGAACAAATCTTCCCAGAGATTTAATGGGTTTCTCCGATTATCCATTTCTGATCAGAGAAAATGGAGATCAAAGGAATTATCCGGGTCACCAAGAGTTTCTTTCGTTTTTGAACGAATTCGCGAGGGATTTTGAGATCAGTGAGTTGATTCGGTTCAACTCGGAGGTGATCGAAGTAAAACGGGTTGAATCGAACGGCGGCGGGTGGTCGGTGGAGGTCAGAAACGGTGGCGATGATGATAAGATGGGTTTATTTGAAACAGAGATTTTTGATGGTGTTGTGATTTGTAATGGTCATCAAACAATACCCAATTTGGCGAATCCTTTAGGTATTGAAAATTGGAAAGGAAAGCAGATTCATAGTCATAATTATCGGATTCCTCAACCATTCATCGATCAGGTAATTTCAATTTTATGAATTCAGTGCTCTCTTAAGCGGTTCGATTTGATGAGTTTATAGACGAAATGAATAACCAAATCTTTGAAGTGAGTTTGGAAAATCTCAAACCGTCTATTTTGATTTATTGGTTGGTTTCATCGGTTGATTGGTTTGTTTCATCCACAAACTTTACTTGGATGAGTTTTGTTACATGATAGAAATAAAGAAGTAATGAAATTCTCAATCCTATATTATAACACATTTGTTATTGAAATATGAAAATATAGGTTATAGTTATGATAGGAAATGGGCCAAGTGCAATTGACATTTCTAAAGATGTCGCAACAGTCGCTAAAGAGGTTCATCTTTCGTCGAGATCACCCAACACGATAATCTCCAAGTTAAATGGCTTTGAAAACTTGTGGCAACATTCAGAGGCAAGCATCAACATTTTTCATCTTATATATGCATTTTGTCAATTCATAAATAACATTCAATGATTAAATAGATTGATTTCGTCGATGATGAGCGTGGTATCGTGGTATTTAAAGATGGTTCATCGGTTCATCCAGATGTCATCTTTCATTGTACAGGGTGTGTGATTAAATCTCAATCCTCATGAATATTGTATTTATTTTAAATTGTAGCTAAACTTGTTATTTTTTCAGATACAAATTCGATTTCCCATTTCTTAAGACTAACGGAATTGTGACAATAGATGATAACCGTGTTGGACCGTTGTACAAACATGTGTTTTCTCCAGAGCTCGGCCCATCTCTTTCTTTCATTGGCTTAAACAATTTTGTAAGTAAAAAAATCTAAATTAAATAAACTTTTGACACAAACAATTTTATTTCTTTATAGTAGAGTAGATTTCACTTGTGATGAAAAATATATATGAATTTAGGGTATCTCATGTCGAATAATTGAGTTACAAGCGAAGTGGATAGCGAAAATCTTGTCGGGTTTCGCAGTTTTGCCTTCAAAAGAGGAGATGATGGAAGATGTTAAAGAATATTACAAAAGAATGGAAGAAAGTGGGATCCCCAAGCACCATACCCATCGCCTCCCATGGAACAAGGTTTTTTTTTGTTTCTTACCCTTTCATTATTTGATATTTAGGTACAAAGTCATAGATTTGATATAGCATTTATTTATTTTTCTTTTTGAATTTTATTGACAGAGCGATTATATAGATTGGCTTGCTACCGAAGTCGGGGTACCACCAATGGAAGATAGATTGAAGCAGATGTTTTATGATGTTGTAAATTTGGTTTTGTCGAATTCTTCAAGCATTGCCGAGCTTAGAGACTCTTAAGTGGGTGGAATAGAATGTGCTGAAATTTGAAAAAGTGGTGAATTTGATGAAAAACAGAGTTTCGAATTGAAATTAAATTTAAGTTAATTTTTATGGGATTTAAATAAAAATAATAAAAGTCAATAATGGAGCAATTGAAGAGTTATATTAGTTTCAGTTGAAGAAAACAATTAAATATATAATATTAAGTTATTTTTGTTACTAAAAATGATTAAGTTATAAGCACTCTTTTGTTTTCTTGTATTTATATAATTTTTAGAGTATCTAAAGTCTTCTAAATTGACTCATATTGCAAGGATTAAAATTATTAATTAATTTGAAATTGAAGTTGTATAAATAGACACATTAACAACTAATTATTTAGTTTATTGAAAAATATGACCTTCGACTTCAAATTGTTTGTTTTTTAAGCTAGAAAGAAGTAAAGAAATTGTCTGAAATCAATAACAGAAATATTATAATAATAGTAATAATAATATATTATTTTGGATAAAATTAAATATATAGAAAGTTTGGCCTTTTCCATTTTCGAACCGGTGGGATATGGGTGTAAACGAGTCAACTTAGTCAAATCTCGACTTGAATTTGATTTGACCGAGCTCGAATCGTGTTCAAGTAATTTGATTTTATACTTTGGTAGCTCATTTTATAAATATTATAAACAATTATATTTATAATATATATTATATATATAATTGAAAAATTATACACATTTCTTTTACACAAAATTAACTAATAAAATTTAATTTTAGAGTTTTTCACGTTCGAGTTCAAATAGTTAAATTGTCAACTAGTCGAGTTCAAGTAAAATTTTAATACTAAATCGAATTCGAGTATATATAATACAAACCGAATGAAGTTCAAGTATTATAATACTCATTACGTAGCGGTTCTGAAGATTGGTGTTCTAATCGAAAAATAAAAATTTATTATTCTTATTTAATTTAGTAGTTATATTTTGGGTTTTATTAATTAAATATACTAAATTTGTATTACTTTAAAAAAAAAAATAGTTTAGTTTGATTAAATATGATGGAATAGTGATCTAGTGTTGTGTTATTAATTTTTATTTTTCTGATTTTAGGTACTCTTGTGAGAGGGGTTATAGACGGCCGCCTAGTTGGTCTTACCCTTGGATCGACCATAATGGTACTCGACTTTTCTCGTTTACACCCTATGCGGATAACAGATGTATTCTGATGTTGTTTGTGGTCGGTGAAGAAAGAAATTTCGCAATATTCCCTCAAGTGGTTATTTACAAGGATTATAGATATAGAGGGTTTTGGTCAAAATTCTATAATAAATATTTTTGTACTCAGGATACATTTATGAATATGGGTATTACATTTTAGAGGAAGATATCAATAACACCCCCTATGTTTGAATAATAAGTTAGCTTAAAATAAAAGGTTTTTAATTGAATTGAATAGTTGAAAAGGTATTCTTAAACATAAAAAAATGCAAATACTAGGTTTGTTTGTTTTGTATTAAATTCAATAGTCAACTATAGATCGCTAATGGAAACATGTGAAAAAGTATAATTATTTAATCATTAATTAGGAATTGCTTGCGGGCTTAAATTTCGTGTTTCCTGCTTTCTGCAAAATAAATAAAAAATTGTTTTTAAGTTGGGCCATTTATAAGAAAATTGTATAGAGTTTTTAAAATTTTTTGTATTATTAAAAAATATATTATTGATGGTTATTTTAAGGGAATGAAATAATTTTAGTAAAAAAAAATTAAAAGTATTAATATATATATATATATATTTATTTTAAAATTAAACTTATTTTAATATTTTAGTTAATTAATTAATGTAATTGATAAAAGATTTTAGATTTTTAAATTCATATCTTATCCGCTTAGTGTTATCTTTTCCAGTGTTAGTGGATAAAAAATTAATATTTTTTTAATACTATTGTCATTTATAATATGATTTGCCACATATATATTAATATATAACTTAGTTAATTGCTGATAGCTGTTCTTATTTGCAAAATAATTCATTACAGGTTGCTGGAAATTTAATAAATATATAATTATAATACATATAGACGAAAATGATAGATTTTGTAAGGAATATCTAGACTGATTCTATCTGAATGATTAAACATTTCATTTATTAGATATATCGTTTAATATAATAAAAATGAATTTATTGCCAAATATATCTAATAAATATTTAAATATATTATTTAATATAATAAAAATGAATTTAATAGAGCCCAATAAATTATTCTTTTATTCATTCGGTTAGTTGGGAGAAAGTTAAATTTATTAAAGATGATGGGGTTTTAGATATACCAGACCTAACTTATTGTTTTTAATAAAATTTTACTCTTTAAGTGATGTACCAGATATGCGTTGCAGCAAAATAGTTTTCGGTCTAATCTAATCAAGAGTACGTAGAATCAAGATTAGTCTAGTTGGTTCACTAAGTTGTCCAATTATCCGATGTAGTATTTCCTTGACGTGAAGTTACTTTTTAGAAAAGTCAATATTTATCGTTGGTGATGGAGCCTCGGTTTATTTTTGGAATGACGTTTGATATAGAGTCAAGTATCTTGCTATAAAATTTATGGTGTTTGATTTTATTACAATTTGTAGAGATGCTATTAGCAATGTTATATTTGATATGCACTACGATAGTTTTGCTAACAAGATCAAATACAAGAGACGTTTTAGAAATTCTGAAGTCCTCGGCCATGCGAGATTATTGAAATTGGTGGGTTCTAAGGAGATCAACCCAACCCAATTATTCATGATGTTATGTAATGACGAGATATTGATATATTTAATGTTGATCATTGTGTATACGTTATTTAATAAATTCATCACATTTTTTTTATGAAACTCAAAAGTATTTACTAAAATTTCGTTCTTTGGTTAGAGTGTTATTAATGGAGGTATGTTAAGGATGAACGATTTATGATAGCGAGTCAAATATTGCCTAAGAAGGAGGAGTAAGCTATTGTTGGAAATTTTGGTTTGAGTCAATCAAATTATTTTTATCCCCGTTAGTTTTTTTGGTAAATATTTGGACTCGGCAGATCTCATTTCTCTTTATAAAAACTCCGCTAGGTAATTTTGTCTTTTTGTTTTTTTTATTTATTTATTTATTTATTTTTATTTTCTTATGATTTTTTATCTAATTATTTTAGACACTTTTATATTATGCACTGTTTTCAAAATAAAATACTTTATGTTTGAATATTTAAATAATTAGCTAGGTCACTAGAAATAAAGGTTTTTAATTGAATTTAGTAGTGTGGAAAAATGTATTCTTGAGCATAAAAAATGGAAACATGTGAGATTAGTACTAGATTTGTTTGTTTTGTATTAGATTCAATATATATATATAGTCAACCAGAGATAGTTAATGGAAACATGTGAAAAACTTTAATTCGGAATTGCTTCTGGGCGTAAATATTGCGTTTTCTGCTATCGACCAAATAAAAATAATAATAATTTAGGCCATGTATAAAAAATTAAAATAACTAATTTTAGATTTTGTTAGTATAGGGTTTTTATATAATTTTTCTATTATTAAAACAAAAATTGATTAGTGGTGATGTTGAGTGAATTAAATATTTTAGTAAAATAATTTTACTTTATATTATAAATATTTTAGTATTTTAATTAATTAATAGAATTGGTAATAGATTAGATAAAATTATATTTAGATTTTAAAATTCTTAATCTTATCCTTCCTAGTGTTATCAGGTGTAGTGTTAGTTAGTGGATAAAATTTTAATATTTTTTAATTGCTAATAGCCGTTCAATAATGCAATACAGCTAATTACAGAAAATTGTAATATGATTAGGGGAGAATATTTAAATTAATCAAAATTGTCTCTATGTTGTTATGATATTATAAATATATTAGAGTTGAATATATGAATTTTTTAAATAATCAATTATTTCGATTCGAAATAGATTACTTATTGTAATACATATTCTTGTAACATTTATAAACTCTTAAAATATTGAACTTTATCATTTTACTTTAACTTAATTAGTTTTATATATAATATTGAACTTAGTTAAATATGAACCTTTTATTATTATAATTTTTTATATAAATATGAAAAAAAAAATAGTTTGTATATGAAAAGAAAACTAGGTATTTTAATGTTTTTAATTATTATATTGGTTAAACAATTCAATTATTTTTTGTTTGTTGTTATTGTAAATCTACACATTTATTTAGTTTGAAAATTTCATTCTAAATAATTATTATATTTATGATTTTTGTATAGTAAAGAAATTTGGTTTTTAATTATTGTTAGGTTGATATTTTTATATTTAATTTAATTAATTATTTTAAATTTAATTTAGAAACATATAAATTTTAAATTATAGACTTAAATAGTTGAATGTCTAAAGTTAAATTATAAAATTGATTCAATATTTATATTTAATAATTTGGATATAAGATATGATTTATTCTTTTAACTCTTAATAGAAATAATCAATATACTATATTTAGATATTTTTTCTTCATTTCTATATAAAATTACAAAGATAGAGAAGTAAAAGAATAAAAGTTTTATCTAAATTTTTATTTAAAACGTTTTAAGTCTAAGTGGATAGAGACGTGATCTACGTTAGAACTAAGGTTGTTCAAGTCATCTGACAAATATATTTACCTTTTTTTACGTTCAGAGTGCGACATAATTCTATAATTTTTATAATTTAATTCACTGTTAATTTTCTAATTCTCAAAAATAGGTAAACACCTACCTGATCAATCCGTTTCAATCATAATTTTATCAAAAACTTTCAAACCCACACACAACTTCAATTTTGAATCCGTCCTAGAGAGGAGGTTATTAACATGGAATGAGTTTCATATTTAAAAAAAAAATTATATAACTCACTTAATTTCAATCATATCTTCTTCTCTATTAGAAGAGATTCTAAAACATAAATATCAAGTCTCCATCTTATTAAAGAATTTCAAGGCGCTTTAAGAAGTTCTAGATTTGAGTAATAATTGTTTGATTTTAGAGGGAGTCCAGACGTGGAACACTGGGGTAAGTTTCGGAAATTCTGAAAAAATTTCAGTTCAATTTTTACCCGATATATTTGATGTTTGATGTCATATACTTGTAGTTGTTTTAATCTGTTTTCTATTTAAAATCAAGTCTAGAGTTTATTTAGCTTTATACAAATTACTAATGTCGGTTTTTTTAATAAAATAACACTACGTCGTTTAAAAAAAAAAAACCTTACAAATCATTCCTATTGAAAAATTAACTATTTTCTCATAATATAACACAATTCTATATCAAACCTCAATCTTATTATTACAATATTATTAATATTGAGAAATTAACTCTCTTTTCATAATGCAATTAAAATAAGCTTAATTAGGCTTTCTTTCTTAGCATACAGATCATAGAAAAAGGACTTAATTATAAGAAAAAATAAATTAAAAAATATGACTTTTCACCCCTCTTGCATAATTTTATTGAGCCAGATCTAGACTTAACAATAAATAATTGGATTAATTAATAACTTAAAAATAATCATTAACATTATACATTTATATATATACTTAGTTTTTAGTGATAATGAACAAATTAATCATATATTAACAAACTCTACTATGGCTAAGTCTGTTAAGGCGGCGGTGATCGGAGCAGGCGTCGCCGGACTTGTCGCCGCCAGAGAACTCAGGAAAGAAGGCCACAAAGTAACCGTTTTCGAAAAATCATCGAAAATTGGAGGAACATGGGTTTATGATCCTCGTATAGAATCCGACCCGATTAGCATCGACCCGAACCGAGAAATCGTTCATAGTAGTCTCTATCTTTCTCTTCGAACAAACCTTCCTAGAGATTTAATGGGTTTCTCTGATTATCCATTTTCAGTCAGAGAAAATGGAGATCCGAGGAATTACCCGGGTCATGAAGAGTTTTTGTTGTTTCTGAACGATTTTGTAAGGAATTTTGAAATCACTGAGTTGATTCGGTTCAACTCGGAGGTTGTCGGAGTCGAACGGGTCGGGTCGGGTTACGGAGGTTGGTCCGTGGAGTTCAAAAACAAGTCTGGTTCATTTGAAACAGAGATTTTTGAAGCTGTCTTGATTTGTAATGGTCATCAAACTATCCCCATTTTGGCTAATCCTCCCGGTATGGAAAAGTGGAAAGGAAAGCAAATTCATAGTCACAATTATCGTGTTCCAAAACCATTCCTAGATCAAGTAAAGGCTCTTGTTTTTCAAAAATCATATGACCTAAATTTTCGAGACTAATTGAAATTGTCATTCTTAACTATAATAGATTGTGGTTGTGATTGGAGATGGGCCGAGTGGAATGGACATATCGAAAGAGATCGCCACTGAGGCTAAAGAAGTTCATCTTTCGTCAAGATCACCTAATACTACGAAAATCTCTAAATTGGAGGGACACGATATTCGGATGCAAGAATTTCATCTTACATGTTTATAAATAAAACTGTATTTCACATCATTTGATTCAATTTGATTTGATTTGATTATATCGCAGATTGAATGTGTCGATGATGAGCGTGGTATTGTTTTATTTAAAGACGGTTCATCAGTTCATCACAATATCATTTTCCATTGTACATGGTGTGTATTATTAAATATATATTTCTAATATTTTTATTTAAATATAATTTTTTAAAGCATTTTTTTGTTTAGGTACAAATTCGATTTCCCATTTCTTAGGACAAACGGGATTGTGACCGTGGATGATAATCGTGTCGGACCATTGTATAAACATGTATTTGCGCCAGAGTTTGGTCCATCTCTTTCGTTTCTTGCCTTACCTACTCGGGTTGGTACTATTTTTGGATTGGTTAAGTAAATTATGTTCATATTTGAATATTTTTTTAATAAATTTGCATGAAGATTAGGTTATTTTATGTCGAATGGTTGAGTTTCAAGCGAAGTGGATAGCGAAAACATTGTCGGGAGAGGTTGTTTTGCCATCAAAAGAGGATATGTTGGACTATGTTAAAGAATACTATAAGGAAATGAAAGAGAGTGGAATACCGAAACATCTTACTCATTGCCTCTCATTGAAGACGATACTTTTATCTATCTTATATACAAATTCATGAATTTAATTTAGAATTTATATATATATATATATATATTTTTTTATGTTGTCATGTTTAATAGACGGAGTATATAGATTGGCTTGCTAATGAAGTCGGGTTACCACCAATTGAAGAAAGGCTAAAGGAGATGTTTCATCAACTAATGACTTCTTATCGAGATATTGACAATTAAGTAAAACAATTCTCGTGTTTTTATTTATATTTTCAATAAAGAATTTTGTTCTATTTACCTGTAATCTTTCTAAATATTAATAGTGATGGATTTTAGCGCGAAAATAAATTTAAATTAATTGTTATCGAATATATATATATATATATATAAAATGATGCTTAATTTTTAAAGTGTCCGGATTGTTGAGTTATGGAGCCTACACTTATAATAAATTCTACATTGTTAATTGGAGTTTATTGGGTTTTCTTTTTTTGGTTTTGGGCTTAGGCCTGACCAAAGTTATTTAGGTTTATTACCTGAATGTTTACTCTATAAATATGTGATTATTAAGGGTTTACATTGAGAGACAGAATTCTAGAGAGATAAAGTGTGAGGCAAAAACTCTGTATTCCTTCTTCTTCTTCATAGTAAATCTGGTGGTGGCTGAAGTGGATGTAGCTCAATTTGAGTGAACCACTATAAATCCGTGTGTTCTTTTTTTTGTGTTTTTACAGATTGTTTTCAAGTAGGTCGAATTTGGGAGATACAAATCCTAACAACTGGTATCAGAGCAGCTAGGCTAGATCTGAGCATTGGAAACAATGACAAGTGAGAACAGTATAGGACATGGAATTGGAAGATTTGATGGGACAGATTATGCCTTCTGGAGAATGCATATTGAAGTTTATCTCTATGGAAAGAAGCTTCATGTTCCTTTGAGTGAGAAACCAGAGAAGATGGATGAAGCTGAATGGAAACTCCTTGATAGACAGGTTTTAGGAGTTGTCCGATTGACGCTGGCCAAGACGGTTGCTCACAATGTAGCAAAGGAGAAGACCACCATGGGTCTGATGAAAGCTCTTTCTGATATGTATGAGAAACCATCTGCTAACAACAAGGTACACTTAATGAAAAGACTCTTTTACTTAAGAATGGTTGATGGTACTTCTGTCACTACTCATTTGAATGAATTCAATACAATTGTGAATCAATTGCTATCTGTTGAGATTGATTTTGGGATGAAGTTAGTGCCCTGATTTTGTTAGCATCTCTACCAAATAGTTGGGAACCTATGAGGGCAGCAATTAATAATTCAGTTGGAAATGCTAAACTGAAATTTGTTGAAGTTAGAGATCGTATTCTTGCTGAAGAGGTTCGTAAAATTGATTATGGTGAAACATTCAAAGGTTCTGCTCTGAATGTGGAAAATAAGGGAAGAGGTAATGATAGAAATTTCAACCGAGGTAAGAGCAGATCTATGTCAAGGAGCAGGAGGAGTCAGTCCAAGTTTAGGAGGACATTTGAGTGCTGGAATTGTGGTAAACAGGGTCATCTGAAGAGGAACTGCAAAGCACCGAAGAAAAACGGTGATGATAAAAATGATGCAGCCAACGTTGTTACAAAATTTGTCACTGATGCGTTACTTCTATCTGTTGATAGCCCGATAGATTCATGGGTTTTGGACTCAGGAGCGTCTTTCCACACCACTGCTCACAAAGAATTAATGGAGAATTATGTGGCTGGAAACTGTGGGAAAATTTATCTCGCAGTTGGTGAGCCACTGGATATTGTTGGCATTGGTGACATCAAATTGAAGATGGCAAATGGTTCTGTTTGGAAGATTAATAAGGTGAGACACATTTCAGGTTTAATGCGCAATCTGATTTCTGTTACACAACTTGATGAAGAAGGTCACAATTTCAGTTGTGGAAATGGTGCGTGGAAGGTGACTAAAGGAGCAATTGTTGTTACTCGAGGTCATAAAACTGGAACGTTATACACGACTTCAACTTGCAGAGAAACAGTTGCTGCTGTAGTTGATGACTCGAAGAATAGTGAGTTGTGGCATTGCAGGTTGGGCCATATGAGTGAAAAAGGGATGAAAATTCTTTTGAAGAATGGACAGATTCCAAAACTGAAGTCTGTTGAACATCAGTTATGTGAAAACTGCATTCTTGGAAAACATAAACGGGTGAGTTTTTTAAAGATTGGGAAGGAGCTCAAGAAAGAAAGACTAGAGTTGGTACACACTGATGTGTGGGGACCTGCACATGTTTCTTCTATTTGCGGATCATACTACTATGTGACTTTTATAGATGATTCAACAAGAAAAGTATGGGTTTACTTTATGAAGCACAAGTCTGAAGTATTTGCTATTTTCAAGAAGTGGAAGACTTTGGTTGAAAATGAAACAAATCAGAAAGTTAAGTGCTTGAGATCCGACAATGGAGGTGAATATATCAATCTAGATTTCAAAGAATATTGTGATGTGAATGGGATCAGTATGGTGAAGATTGTTCCCCGAACGCTTCAAGAGAATGGAGTAGCTGAACGAATGAATCGAACATTGAACGAGCGTGCTAGAAGCATGAGATTGCATGCAGGGCTGCCTAAAACCTTCTGGGCAGAAGCTATTAATACTGCTGCCTATTTGATAAACAGGGGACCCTCTGTTCCTCTTGAATTCAGAATTCCTGAAGAAGCTTGGAGCAATAAAAAGGTAAATCTTTCTTATTTGAAAGTGTTTGGTTGTTTATCATATGTTCATATTAATGAATGTGATAGGAGCAAGATTGATCCAAAGTCTAATAAATGTTTTTTCATTGGTTATGGTGATATCGAGTTTGGTTATCGTTTATGGGATAATCAAAATCGGAAGATCATTCGTAGCAGAAATGTTATCTTCAATGAACAGCTTCTCTACAAAGATTGTGTTGGGAAGACATCAGATGGTGATTCCAAGTTGGAAGAGACTGGTACAGTCGATTTGAGACAATTTTCAGCTGAATATATACTGGTTGTCGAAGAAGAACAATGTGTTGTTGAAGATGAAATCGTTGAGAACGTGGCCCCAGAGGTAAATCAGCAAACACCGGTTATACAGTTGAGAAGATCATCAAAGAATCGAAAACCAGTTGAGAGGTGGTCTTCATCTCTGAACTATATCTTATTGACAGATAGAGGTGAACCTGAATGTTATGAGGAAGCAATACAATCTAATGAATCGATTAAGTGAGAGTCAGCTATGAAAGATGAGATGGACTCTTTGATGTTGAATCAGACTTGGGAGCTCACTGAGCTACCAAAGGGAAAGAAAGCACTTCACAACAAATGGATCTTCAGGATTAAAGAAAAACATGATAAAACTATGAGGTACAAGGCAAGGTTGGTTGTAAAAAGATTTCAACAGAAAGAAGGTATTGACTACAATGAGATCTTCTCTCCAGTAGTTAAATTGATGACAATCAGAACTATTTTGAGTTTGGTTGTGAAAGAAGACCTTCATCTTCAACAAATGGATGTCAAAACTGCTTTTCTTCATGGTGATTTAGATGAAGAAATTTATATGCGACAACCAGAAGGATTTGAAATTAAAGGAAAAGATGAGCTTGTGTGTAAGCTTCAGAAGAGTCTGTATGGTTTGAAACAGGCTCCAAGGCAATGGTACAAGAAGTTCGATAACTTCATGAAAAGTAACAATTTTTTGAGGTGTGAAGCTGATCATTGCTGCCATATCAAGAGGTTTGATAAATCGTACATTATTCTTCTTCTCTACGTTGATGACATGTTGATTGCTGGAGCAAGCTTGTATGAGATTAACAAGCTCAAGAAAGAGTTGTATGAAAAGTTTGCAATGAAGGATTTGGGTGCTGCTAAACAAATCCTTGGGATGAGAATTTTCAGGGATGAAGAAGTTCTCAAGCTTTCACAAGAAGAATATGTGAAGAAAGTTCTTAGCAGGTTCAACTTGTATGATGCAAAACCAGTTACTACCCCCTTAGCTAGTCACTTCAGACTATCTAAAGATCAGTCGCCTTTAATAGAGGAGGAGAAAAATTACATGGCCACTGTTCCGTATGCCTCTGCCATTGGTTGTATTATGTATGCGATGGTTTGCACAAGACCAGACATAGCACATGCAGTGGGAGTTGTTAGCAGATTCATGAGCAACCCGGGTAGACAACATTGGGAAGCAGTAAAGTGAATACTACGATACTTAAGAGGAAGTACGGGTCTCGCTTTGTGTTTTCGAAAGTCTAATATGGGTTTAGAAGGATATGTTGATGCTGACAATGGTGGTGATGTTGATAGTAGGAAGAGCACAACAGAGTACATTTATACTCTGAGAGGTACTGCAATCAGTTGGGTATCAAAATTGCAGAAGATTGTTGCTCTTTCTAGTTGTGAGGCAGAGTATGTTGCTGTGACAGAAGCTGCTAAGGAGATGATGTGGTTACAACCCTTTTTGCGAGAATTGGGTCAAGACAACGAGGGAAGTGTGTTGCGATGCGACAGTCAGAGTGCCATTCATTTGGCAAAGAATCCTGTTTATCATGGCAGGATGAAGCATATACATGTTCGTTATCATTTCATTCGGTCAACTTTAGAAGATGGAGTATTAGCTCTTGAGAAGATTCCCGGGAGTGAGAATCTAGCTGATATGTTGACGAAAGCTGTGATAAATGAGAAACTGAAGTTGTGTGCAACTTCAGTTGGTCTTCTTCGTTAAGACACCGAATGGAAAGCCACTACCGATCGAGAGATGATGAAGTTAGTCTCCAAGTGGGAGATTGTTGAGTTATGGAGCCTACACTTATAATAAATTCTACATTGTTAATTAGAGTTTATTGGGTTTTCTTTTTTTGGTTTTGGGCTTGGGCCTGACCAAAGTTATTTAGGTTTATTACCTGAATGTTTACCCTATAAATATGTGATTATTAAGGGTTTACATTGAGAGATAGAATTTTAGAGAGATAAAGTGTGAGGCAAAAACTCTATATTCATTCTTCTTCTTCTTCATAGTAAATCTGGTGGTGGCTGAAGTGGATGTAGCTCAATTTGAGTGAACCACTATAAATCTGTGTGTTCTTCTTTCTTGTGTTTTTACAGATTGTTTTCAAGTATGTCGGATTTGGGATATACAAATCCTAACACGGATTGTCGGGTCGAGAGTTATGGTTAATTTGGATATATGCCGGGTCGGATTGTGGGTTGACCCGCCCATAAACTTAAAACGGTTAAAAATAAATTTAAAATGTTATAGGTATGGTTCAAACTTGCAACTTAACAAAACAAGTACAACTTTTTAACCAACTAGGCTAATAACACTTTATATTTTAAATTCAACCTAAAATTTGATAAACGCGTGACATTTTAACAATATAAGTTCAACTTTTTAACTAACTAATTTCTATATGTATAATGATGCTTAATTTTTAAAATGTCCGGATTGCCGGGTCGAGAGCTGCGGTTAATTTAGATATATGTGAGAGTAAATAGATACTTTGGTCGGATTGTAGGTTGACCCGCCCATAAAAATTTTACCGTAATATTTTTTCACAATTTTTTATATTATTATTCGTTCAATGCACAGGATACATGCTAGTGAATAGAAATAATAAAAGTCAGTAATTGAGACAAACAAAAAGTTATAATAGTTTCAATTGAAGAAAATAAATAAATATAAATAATATTAAGTTATAATTACTCTGCCTGTTCTAGACCCATTTTTTTTATATTTATATATTTTTTTAGAGTCTATAAGTCTTCTAAATTGGCTCATATTGCAAGGATTAAAATTAATAATTAATTCGAAATTGAAGTTATCGCACCTTAACAACTACATGTTTAGTTTATTAAAAATATCACCTTCGCTTAAAATTGTTTGTTTTTTAAGACAAAGAAATAAAGAAATTATCTGAAATCAATAATAAATTATTTTGGACAAAATCAAATACATAGAAAGTTTGGCCTTCTCAAACAGTCTACAATACAGGTGGGATATGGGTGTAAATGAATCAATTTGTCAAATCTCGACTCCAATTTGGTTTGACCGAGCTCGTATCGTGTTCGAGTAACTTGATTATGTGATTGAGCTCGTATTTGAGTTTTATATTTTTATTTCGAGTAACTTATTTTATTAATATTATAAACATTATAAACATCTATTTTTATAATATATATTATATATAAAATAGAAACCATAAACATTCTTTCGCAATTATTAATTAATAAAATTTAATTTTTTAGTTTTTCAAGTTCGAGCTCGAATAGTTTGAATTATCCACCAACCGAGTTTAAGTATATATAATGCAAACCGAATCGAGTTAGAGTAGTATAATAGCGGTCCTGAAGATTGGTTGTGCAAAAGCGAAAAATAAAAAAATATTATTATTTTTACTTTAGTAGCTATATTTTATATTTTATTAAATAAATATATTAAATTAGTATTAATTTTTAAAAAATAAACCTATTTTAGTTTAGTTAAATATTATATTAACACAGTAAAGTGTTACTTAGGGATCAAACCATGTTAGTGCTATTAATTTTTATTTTTTTGATTTTGGGTATTCACGTGAGAGGGTCCTAGGCGACCGTCTAACTGACCTTATCTAAGGGTCGCCTTTCATGATACTCGACTCAACTCAACTCGTTTAGACCTTTATTCAGGAATAAAGATAATCAATATCGTGGTCCGTGAAGAAAGAGATTTCCCAGTATCCCCTCAAACGTTTATTTATAAGGATTCTAAATATTAAGGGTTTTGGTAAAAAATTATAATAAATACTTTTGTACTCATACATTTATGAATATGGGTATTTCATTTTAGAGGAAGATATCAATAATACCCTCCTATGTTTGAATAATTAGTTCGCTAAAAATAAAAGGTTTTTAATTGAATTGAATAGTTGAAAAGGTATTCTTAAACATAAAGAAATGCAAATACTAGGTTTTGTTTGTTTTGTATTAAATTCAATAGTCAACTATAGATAGCTAATGGAAACATGTGAAAAAGTATAATTATTTAAACATTAATTAGGAATTGCTTGCGGGCTTAAATTTCTTGTTTCCTGCTTTCTGCAAATTTAATTTAGGCCATTTATAAGAATATTAAAATAACTAATTTTAGGTTTTGTTTGTATACATTTTTTAAAAATATTTTTTGTATTATTAAAAAATATATTATTTGTGGTTATTTTAAGAAAATGAGATAATTTTAGTACAAAAAAAATTAAAAGTATTAATATATGTAAATGTTTTTAAATTAAACTTATTTTAATATTTTAGTTAATTAATTAATTAATTAATTTGATTAATAAAAGATGGGATAAAATTATGTTTAGAGTTTTAAAATTCATATCTTCTCCCCTTAATGTTATCAATTAAGTGTTAGTGGATAAAATTTTAATATTTTTTAATACAATTATCATTTATAATATTGTTTTTCCACATATATATTAATATATAACTTATTAATTGCTTCATAGTTGTTATTATTTGCAAAATAATTCATTACAGGTTGCTGAAAATTTTAATAAATATATAATTATAATATATATAGACGAAGATGATAAATTTTGTAGGGAATATCTAGACTGATTCTATCTGAATGGATAAACATCTCATTTATTAGATATATTGTTTAATATAATAAAAATGAGCCAAATATATCTAATAAATTATTAGATATATTGTTTAGTATGATAAAAATAAATTTAATAAAGCCAAATATATCTAATAAATTCCTTTTATTCAGTAATTAGTGGGGGGAGAAAGTTAAGTTTATTAAAGATTATGGAGTTTTGGATATACGAGACCTTATTGTTTTTAATAAAATTTTACTCATCTTGTAGTATTTCCTTCACTAGAAAAGTCAATATTTATCTTTGGTGATGGCGCCTCGGTTTGTTTTTGAAATAACGGTTTGGTGTGAGTCAAGTCACAAGTGTCTTATAGAATTTGTGGTGCTTGATTTTATTACAATGGGTAGAGATGCTATTAACAATGTTATATTTGATCTGCACTACGATAGTTTTGCTAACAAGAGACGTCTTAGGGATTCTAAAGTCCTCGGCCATGCGAGATTGTTGAAATTGGTGGGTTCTAAGGAAATCAACCCAATTATTCATGATGGTATGTAATGACGAGATATTAATACATTTAATGTTGATCATTGTTTATACATTATATAATAAAGTCATCAGGTTTATTTTTTTTTTATGAAACTCAAAGTGTTTATTAAAATCTCGTTCTTTTTGTTAAAGTGCTATTAATAGAGGTATGTTAAAGATGAACGATTTATGATGGCGAGTAAATGTTGAATGTTTCGTAATAAGAGGAGTCAATTTCGCAGCCCCTCTTGCATTGTTAGTTCGAGGTTGGGATTTGGACCTCCATTGGATATTGACGGTCAAAATCAATGAGCAGTTGTTGGAAAATTTGGTTAGAGGCGGTCAAATCATTTTTATTCCCGTTATTTTTTGTATGAATTAATTGGCTAGAGCGGATCTAGAGAATTTTCAACAACTATAGACAACCGATGAGATTTATTCACAACACCGTTGTCATGACGCTGTTTAAGGTGAAATCCGATAAAAATATAAACTCGACCGGTGATCTCATTTCTCTAATGAAATATCTCTACAGAGTAATTTTGTCTTTTTGTTTTGTGTTTCGTTTCTTTATTTTTATTTTTATACTGATTTCTTATATAATTGTTTTAACACTTTTGTTTTATGCACTGTTTAAAAAAACACTCTATGTTTGAATATTTGAATAATTAGGTCACTATAAACAAAGGTTTTTAATTGAATTTAGTAGTGTGGAAAAAGGTATTCTTGAGCATAAAAAGTGGAAACATGTGAGAATAGTAGTACTAGATTTGTTTGTTTTGTATTAGATTCAATATATAGTCAACGAGAGATAGTAAACATGTGAAAAAATATCATAACTTATAATTATTTAAACTTTAATTCGAAATCGCTTGGGGCATAAATATTGCGTTTCTTGCTTTCGGCCAAATAATTAAAAAAAACAAACAAACTAATATAGGCCATTTATAAGAAAATTAAAATAACTAATTTTAGGTTTTGTTAATATAGAATTTGTTAAAGATTTTTGAGTCAATTATTTATTCTAATATTATATTTAATTTATACCTAACTTTTTATATGTTATATTTTTACGTATTTAAACGATTTTTTTAATTAAATGGATAGTTTTTAAAAATAATATAGGGGTTTTAATATAAAATTTTTATTATTAAAACAAAAATTAATTAGGGGTGATTTTGAGGGAATTCAATATTTTAGTAAAATAATTTTATTTTTTACAATAAAAATTATTTTAGTATTTTAGTTAGTTAGTTAATTAATTAACTAATGAGATTGGTAATAGATTAGATAAAATTATATTTAGATTTTAAAATTCTTAATCTTATCCTTCTTAGTGTTATCAGCTGTAGTGTAGTGTTAGTTAGTGGATAAAATTTTAATATTTTTTTAAAAAATTGTCATTTATAAAAATAAATTGCCACCTATATTACAGCTTGCAGAAAATTTTAATATATGATTTAGTGGAGAATATTTAAATTAATCAAAATCGTCTCTATGTTATGATATTTTATAAAATATATTAGAGTAAAATATTTGAATATTTTTAATAATTAATCATTTCAATTCGAATTCGAAATACATTACAGGTACACTACAGGTTGTAATACACATTCCTTTAACCTATATAAACTCTTAAAATATTGAATTTTATCATTTTTATTTTTAATTAATCAATTTTATAATATTTAACTAGTTAAATATGAACCTTTTATTATTATAAATTATTTCTTTTATAAATATGAAAAAAATAGTTTGTATATGAAAATAAAACTAGGTATTTTATTGTTTTTAATTATTATATTAGTTAAACAATTCAATTATATTCTGTTTGTTGTTATTGTAAATCTACACATTTATTAAGTTTGAAAATTTAATTCTAAATTATTATTATATTTATGATCTTTGTATAGTAAAGAAATTTTGTTTTAAATTATTATTAAGTTGATATTTTATATTTAATTTAATTAATTAATTTAAAAACATATAAAATTTAAATTATAGACTTGAATCACAAACTATACTTGAATGAGTTTTGTTACATGATAGAAATATAGAAGTAATGAAATTCTCAATCCTATATTATAACACATTTGTTATTGAAATATGAAAGTATAGGTTATAGTTATGATAGGAAATGGGCCAAGTGCAATGGACATTTCGAAAGATGTCGCAACCGTTGCTAAAGAGGTTCATCTTTCGTCGAGATCACCGAACACGATAATCTCCAAGTTAAATGGCTTTGAAAACTTGTGGCAACATTCAGAGGCAAGCATCAACATTTTTCATCTTATATATGCATTTTGTCAATTCATAAATAACATTCAATGATTAAATAGATTGATTTTGTCGATAATGAGCGTGGTATCGTGGTATTTAAAGATGGTTCATCGGTTCATCCAGATGTCATCTTTCATTGTACGGAGTGTGTAATTAAATCTCAATCCTAATTAATATTGTATTTAACATTCAATGATTAAATAGATTGATTTCGTCGATAATGAGCGTGGTATTTAAAGATGGTTCATCGGTTCATCCAGATGTCATCTTTCATTGTACGGGGTGTGAATTAAATCTCAATCCTAATTAATATTGTATTTATTTTAAATTGTAGCTAAACTTGTTATCTTTTCAGATATAAATTCGATTTCCCATTTCTTAAGACGAACAGGATTGTGACAGTAGATGATAACTGTGTTGGACCGTTGTACAAACATGTGTTTTCTCCCGACCTCGACCCATCTCTTTCTTTAATTGGCTTAAACAATTTTGTAAGTAAAAAATATCTAAATTAAATAAGCTTTTGACACCAACAATTTTATTTCCTTGTAGTAAAGTAGTTTTCACTTGTGATGAAAAATTATGTGAATTTTCATGTCGAATAATTGAGTTACAAGCGAAGTGGATATCGAAAATCTTGTCGGGTTTCGCAGTTTTGCCTTCAAAAGAGGAGATGATGGAAGATGTTAAAGAATGGAAGAAAGTGGGATCCCAAAGCACCATACCCATCGCCTCCCATGGAACAAGGTTTTTTTTTTCTTACCCTCTCACTATTTGATATTTAGGTACAAAGTCATAGATTGGATGTAGGATTTTTTTTTTGTTTCGTTTTTTTGGGCAGAGCGATTATCTAGATTGGCTTGCTACCGAAGTCAGGGTACAAACAATGGAAAATAGATTGAAGCAGATGTTTTATGATGTTGTAAATTTGGCTTTGTCGAATTCTTCAAGCATTGATGAGCTTAGGGACTCTTAAGTGGGTGGAGTAGAATGTGCTGAAATTTGAAAAAGTGGTGAATTTGGCGCGAAGAAACCGAGTTTCGAATTGAAATTAAATTTATGTTAATTGTTATAGGATTTAAATAAGAACAATAAAATTCAATAATAGACAACTGAAGAGTTATAATAATAACAAATAAATATAAATAATATAAGTTATTTTGTTAGTAAAAATGATTAAGTTATAATTACTCTGCATTCTTTTGTTTTTTTATACTTATATAATTTTTAGAGTCTCTTAAGTCTTCTAAATTGGCTCATATTGCAAGGATTAAAATAATAATTAATTTAAAATTGAAGTTGTATAATTAGACACCTTAACAACTAATTATTTAGTTTATTAAAAAATATGGCCTTCGGCTTAAAAATGTTGATTCTTTTTTAAGACAAGAAGAAGTAAAGAAATAAAATAATAAATTATTTTTGACAAACTCAAATATTATAGAAAGTTTGGCCTAATACACGTGGGATATATATATATATATAAAGTATAAAATATGTTTACTTTACATTTTATTTATTATTGACATTAACATATTTTGTTGTAGGATGAGCAGAGACATGTGCAAGCTAAATGTTCCGGAATTTTTAATTTGATTTTGGTTGAAAGAGTTTTTGGCTTCAAGACAAAGGAACAATTCTTGGGGTGAGATCAGTTTTAGCTTCCCAAGTTCGAATGTCATCGTAGTCCAAAACATAACTCTGCCGGGATAATTTAACAATGCAATGAAGGCTCGATGATTTGGAAGACAATATGAGTGATTAACAAAAGATGTTTAACAATGCAACGAAGGCTCAATGATTTGGAAGACAATATGAGTGATTAACAAAAAGATGTCGGAAATAAACTAGCCGAGGGCAGAAATGAAAGACATAATGAGGAAAGAATGGACAGATATGGAAGAAAGGATGAGGAAGGAGAGGGCCGAGATGATGCGAATTATGTCATAGTTTATGTATGGCGGTTCATCAATCATCCTAAAGTGTTTGCACACTTTACTAATGTCGGTCAATCATCGAGCCAAGGTTCATTCACGACAATTCCTCCCGTGCAGCCCCAACAACAACAATATCACGACGATGATTATGGGGAAGAAAACACAGATTAAATAAGGTAATTATGATTATTATTTTGTGTTTTTTTAAGAACATTTGTTATGTATAATTAGAATTCAAATTTTGGTGTAGTACTGAACAATTATTGTTATAAGATTTTTAATATGGTTTACTTTTATTTCAATTTCATATTTTATTTTTGGTTTATAATTTAATTATATTTTTATTTTAAAATTTGTAATTTAATTATAAAATATATATTTTTAATTACATTTCTATTTAAAAATATATATACCGATTGAGTAAAGTCCAATCAATGTTTTCCTTTTCCCTGTACCGATTTGTTAAAGTCAAATCGGTACTGTTTCCTTATACCGATTGGTTAAAGTCCAATCGGTGTTTCCTATACCGATTGATTAAAGTCCAATCAACATGCCTTGAATTCATATTACCGAGAGGGTTTTTAGCGACTGGTGACGACCGTATTAAATCCAATTAGTGTTTCTCTATACCGATTGAAAAATAATGTATTGCCGAGCATAAAATTGGACAATATTGAGGCTTTTTTTACTAGTGTAAACATTTATATTTATAATATATATTATATCTTATATATATATATAATAGAAACCATAAACATTTTTTCGCACATCGCTAGCTAATAAAATATAATTTTCCAATTTTTCAAGTTCGAGGTCGAGTAGTTTGAATTGTGAACGAGCCGAGTTCGAGTATAAATTTTTTACTTGATCGAATTGAAGTATATATAATGCAAACCGAATCAAGTTCGAGTGATATAATACTCAATAACTGTCCTGAAGATTGGGTGCTCAAACGATAAATAAAAATTTATTATTCTTTTTTAATTTAGTAGTTATATTTTGTATTTTATTAAATAAATATACTAAATTTGTATTAATTTTATAAAAAATAAATAATAATAGTTTATTTTGGTTAAATGTTATGTTAACAAAGAGTGATTTAGGATCAAACTTTGTTAGTGTTATTAATTTTTATTTTTTTGATTTTGGGTACTCTTGTGGGGAGGGGTCCTAGATGGCCGTCTAGTTGGCCTTATTCGAGTATCGGCTCTAAGACTATCCACAGCTGGGTATCAAAATTTTCATTTAATACACTGCCACGTCAGCTTAACACCTATTTTAACACCCACTTTTTAGCATATCCTATAACAGAGTGTTATTCAAGGTATCAAAATTACTTTTTTACTTTCTCTCATTTTCACATCATTTATACATAATTTCATTTTTTTTAACCACAAACAATATTATTCATCACTTGGTAAATCAAACATACAAATATTATTTAAAACGAAGAAGAAAACAAACACTCTAAACATTGGTAATTTCTTTTACGTGATCGATTGTTTCGCCTTTGAAGCTCTTCGAGAAGTTCTTTTTGCCTTTTGAGTAAAGATTCCTCCAACTCTCATTGTTGTCAGTTGTCACATAATTTGCCTTTTTACCTTAAAAATTGAAACACATAATTTGAAGAACACACATTTGACACATAATTTGAAGAACACACATTTGACACATAATTTGAAGAACACACATTTGAGAATTGAAACACACACTTTGAAAGTACACATCACTCAAATTAGTTTGGGAACAATTCCCTCAGTAATATCTGATAAGTATTCTCATCCACAACATCATGCTCTTCTTTATTCTTCAAGGACATCAACATCTCCAACTTCCTAACACGGGCATACTCCAACATAGCCGAAGCAGTACTAGCCCTCCTTTCTTTAAATTTTTCAAGAGTAGAGGCTACATTAGATAACTCCTCATGAATTTCAGCCTTTGATTTTCTCGAAGTTGATGCTTTTCTAGCTTTCTTCTTTGTTGCGTCCCTACCTTCTAGACGTATGATGGATGGTGCTGAGGATTCAACTTCATCACCTCCACTTTTTCTCTTTGATCCACTACTTCCAGATTCATTTGCTCCTACCATATATCTTGGTTGGTCACAGACCATCTTCCACTCTTCCAACAAGGAAAACCTTTGCCTTTCATTATCACGGTACAACTCTAAAGCCTTTTCCACGTAGTTATCATCGGACCAACCACTATACTTAGTTCTGCATGCTGAACTATAATAACCAATAAAAGTTGCGATTTTTTTTATTGATGGTACGAAAATGACTTTTGCATTGTAATCCAGTCCTTGGTTTCTCACCTTCAAACTTGTCATTTACAAATTCTGCAATTTTACCCCAGAAAGTATCGCCTTTTTGGTTCCTCCCCAATTCACTATCATTACTAAAATGGAAATAACCATTTAGTAAAGCTTTGTTGTCCTCCGTGCTCCAAGGACCGTATGATTTTCGGGTTGATTGTTGGGTTGGAGCAAGAAAAGTGGTTGGGGTATTCCCATTAACATCCCTTAGAGATATTTGTGTAGAAAATTCAGGAATATTAGTTGAACCACTACTGAAACGTAGTGTGTTTAGATTATTTGGTTTTCACTGTTTGGATAGTTGGTATGAGCGACATGAAAGTTATTTCCAGAGATAGGTGGATAGCCATAAGGCATATAAGGATGGTTATACGGGTATTGCATGCCAAAGTTGGGTGGCATCATATGTTGTTGTGAAAAATTATGATGGATTCCGGTATTCATGGGATCTTCTGGACGTTCAATGTTTTGGTTCGAAGGTTGTATATTTGGGTTTTGAGCTTGATTTGAGAAGTAATTTGGAAAGAAGTTGTAGTTTTGTGAAGGATCCATGAAAGAGTTTGAAGATTTCAAAAGAAAGGTATTACAAACAAGGATGATAATATGGTGGAAAATTTCAAAAAAAATTTGGTGTCTAAATGACACAAACCAAGTCTCTATTTATAGATCTCGAAAAATAAAAAATAATGATATATATTTTATTTTATTTTATTGATCAATTATTATGCAAAAGTGTATTTAAAAAAGAAAACAAAAATAAAAAAGTAACCACCAGCGCTGCCACTTGGCACGCTGTGATTGGGCCACATCAAATTTGGTCCCGTATCAAAATTTGATACCCATATTTTAACACTTAATTTTGATACTCTGCTGCACCATTTGATATTATTTTAATACTCATTTGATATCTTATTTGACACCCTGCTGTGGATAGTCTAATGGTACTTGACTTGTTTACACCCCTATTCGGGTAGCCGATGTTGTTTGTGGTCGATGAAGAATCGGTGAAGAAATAGATTTCCCAATATCCCTTAAGTGGTTATTTATAAGGATTCTAGATATAAAGGGTTTTGGTCAAAAATATTGGAATTATTTCCAATATTTGAGTACATATATTATTTAGTAATTGTATATTAGTTGTTATCATATAAAGATTAAAACCCAATTAAAGTGATCTATTAAAGTATAAAGATTATGGGGCTTATTTAGACATATATAAATATAGGAATATATTTGTGTAGAAGCAGAAATACCATTTATTATTTCGTTGATGGGCCGAATAATAAATGAGTATATTAGGACTATGTCCCCAACTCATATAGATAGTCTACCTATTATATTTCTTTCATCAGACAAAAGGTTTATGTTCATCACTCAAGTCAAGAAGACTATCGATATAGGGTTGAAAGACTTAAACCCACTCACATCAGGCATTACGATTCAGGTCCAAATCCAGAATAAGAAGATCCAAGATCAAAAGAAGATGCGAAGAATAACGACTTAATGAATCGTTCTTCATTCTAGATTTATGTACCGTTTCCGCAACTTATGTTTATCTCAATTTATCGACCTAGAACATAATGTTTATAAACTTGAGAAATAAACATCTAGATTAAAGATTTTTAAAAAAATTATAATAAATATTTGTGTACGTATTCTTAAACATGAAATTATGCAAATATAGGTTTGGTTGATTTGTATTAAATTCAATAGTCAAACATAGATAGCTAATGGAAACATGTGAAACAATATGAACACTTATAATTATTTAAAATTTAATTAGGAATTGCTTGGGCGTAAATTTTGCGTTTCCTGCTTTCTGCAAAATAACAAAATAAAAAATGTTTTTAAGTTAGGCCATTTATAAGAAAATTAAAATAACTAATTTTAGGTTTTGTTTGTACAGAGTTTTTAAATATTTTTTGTATTATTAAAAAATATATTATTGGTGGTTATTTTAAGGGAATGAGATAATTTTATTAAAAATATTAATATATATATATATTCATTTTTTTTAATTAAACTTATTTTAATATTTTAGTTAATTAATTTAATTTCTAATTTAATTTGTTAGAATATAAAATAATATATATGTAAAATATTATCACAATATTATAAATTATTATAATATCATTAGTATATTATATTATATTATATTATATTATATTATATTATTAGTTGTTTTATAACTTAAATATAATGTCTATATAATAGACCTAATTTATGTAATTCAATAAAACATTTAATACAATTTTTTTTTTATATTCTAACATGGTTTCAGAGCCTTGTTATAGTTCTTAAGTCAATTAAGTGATAGTCTTTCGTTGTCTTCATCAATGGTTACTTTAGTCATTGATGGAGGGCTCTAATAATGCTTTATTAATTATTATTATTATTATCTCTTAATAATATTTTTTTTCTTTCAAATAATTATGTTGATGTTCTTACTTTCTTCATCAATTATATTCTCTGAGTTTGTTTTTGAGTTTGTTTTCAGTTGTTGATTTATCTCCAATATTTAATGCCATATTTTTTGGTGCTAATCCAATCATATGTGCTCATTTACTAGTTATTTAGTTAATACACTATCATTTTCTCGTTAGAATGGATTTTACATGTGTTGTTTCACTCCAACATTCTATTCTCATGGGATTCTACATACCTTCTTCGCTGATTTTCTTTAATGCAATACACTGTCATCCCGTCGTTGAATGGATTTCGAGACTCGCGAATAACTTCAGAGTTCTTGTTGTTTCACCCCAGCATTCTATTTCCATGAGATTCTACCTCTTCATTGGTTTATCCGTCAACACACTGTCATCCTTTAACTGGATGGAGCTCACGAGTTTTTGAAGTTTGAAAAATACAACATTAAAATTTCATCATCTCGTTTTCAACCTCAAGTTGATCAAACGTTTTCCATCTAGAGTTTGAGGAGGGATGTTAGAATATAAGATAATATATATGTAAGATATTATCACAATTATATAAATTGTGATAATATCATTAGTATATTATATTATATCAATATTATATTATTAGTTTCCTTATAAGCTCAATTTAATGTCTATATAATAGACATAACCTATGTAATTCAATATACCATTCTACCTTCTTCGCTGGTTTTTTCATTAATGCAACACACTGCAATCCCGTCGTTGGATAGATTTTGAGACTCGCGAGTAACTTCGGAGTTCATTCGGTTGTTGTTTCACCCCAGCATTCTATTCCCATGGGATTCTATCTCTTCGATGGTTTATCCGTCAACACACGGTCATCCTTTAACTGGATGGAGCTCACGACTTTTTGAAGCTTGAAGAATACAACATCAATATTTCATTATCTCGTCTTCAACTTCAAGTTGTTCAAGCATTTTCCATCTTGAGTTTGAGAATGGATGTTAGAATATAAGATAATATATATATAAGATATTATCACAATATTATAAATTGTGATAATATCATTAGTATATTATATTATTATCAATATAAGTTAAATGTAATGTTTATATAATAGACATAATTTATGTAATTCAATATATATCATTTAATATAATCTTTCTCTCTTATTCTAAGAGATTGATAAAAAATTTGATAAAATTATGTTTAGATTTTTAAATTCATATATCTTATCCGCTTAGTGTTATCAATTCGAGTGTTAGTGAATAAAATTTTAACATTTTTTAATACAATTGTCATTTATAATATTGTTTTGCCACATATATATTAATATATAACTTAGTTAATTGCTTCATAGTTGTTATTATTTGCAAAATAACTCAATACAGGTTGCTGAAAAAATTAATAAATATATAATTATAATATATATAGACGACGATGATAGATTATATAGACTGATTCTATCTTAAATGATAGATTTTGTAGGAGTATCTAGACTGATTCTATCTGAATGGATAAATATATATATATATAAATATATATATATATATATATATTGTTTAATATAATAAAAATGAATTTAATAGAGCCAAATATATCTATTAAATTCTTCTTTTATAGCATCGGTTAGTTGTTGGGAAAAAGTTAAATTTGTTAAAGTTGATGGGTTTTGAATATAAGAGACTTTATTGTTTTTAATAAAATTTTATTATATAGTTTTTGGGATGGTTTCTCAAGGTAACCTGGTTTAGCGTTTACTTGAAAACTAAGTTTGTTCATTCATTCCCAAACTAACCTAATTTACTATTCAAATTTAGTTTTTTTTTTATTCTTTTTACATTTAAAATTCATTATATATCAACTAAATTATTTATATTTTGATATATAATTTAAAATTAATTATTTTTTATAAATTTAATTATTTATATTTTAATATATATATATTTATATTTCAGTTATTATTTATATATATAATAAATATTCCTTTTAGCATTCTAATAAATAATTAATAAATACTAATAAATTTAAAATATTTAAAATATTTTAACTATAATAATATAATAATTATATATTAATAAAAATGTTTTTAAATTTATTAAATATAATAACATTTTTAATTAATATTTTAACCCTAAAAATATGATATTCTTGTTATTATATTTAATAAATAATTAATAAATTTAAAAACGTATTAGTATTCATCAACTATTTATTTGAATTATTTATATTTATTACACTATATAAATAATCAAATTTATAAAAAATAATTATATTTAAATTATATATCAAAATATAATAATCTAATTTATAAAAATAATAATTTAAAATATATATCAAAATATAAATAATTTAGTTTATCTAAATAATAATTTAAAATATATATCAAAATTTAAACTTTATATATAATAAATTTTAAATGTAAAAAAAATAAATAAAACTGAGTTTGAATGGTAAACTAGGTTAGTTTGGGAATGAATGAACAAACTAGGTTAGTTTGGGAAAGTAAACGCCAAATAAGGTTACTTTGGAAAATCGTTCTAGTTTTTGGGAGTAAGTATGATCAAGATTAGTCTAGTTGGTTCACTGTGTTGTCCAATTTTCCGATTTATTCTAATATTTCTAGAAAAGTCAATATTTATCGTGGGTGACGTAGCCTCAATTTATTTTTTAAATAATGTTTGGTGTGGAGTCAAATCATGTCTTTCTAAAAAATTTATGGTATTTTGCTTTTATTAATATTTGTAGAGATACTATTATCAAGGTTATGTTTGATATGAACTCCCATATGAGATTGTTGAAATTTGTGGATTATAATGATGAGAAATTGATTCGTTTAATGTTGAACATTATTTATACGTTATTTAATAAAGTCATCACATATATTTTTTTTTGTTGGGACTTGTTATGAAACTAAAAAGTGTTTACTAAGATCTCACTCTTTGATTGGAATGCTATTAATGGAGGTATGCTAAGATGGACGATTTAGTCAATGTCGAATGAGAAGGAGTGAGTTTTGCCCCTCCTCTTGCATATTGTTAGTTTGTGGTTTGGATTTTGCCTTCCATTGTATATTGATTATCAAATCAATTGGCAGTTGTTGAAATGTTTTGTTGGAGTTAGTCAAATTATTTTTAGCCCCGTTGTTTTTTTTAAGATTTATTTTGTTATAGTGAAATTAGAGAACTTTCGACAACTATAGATAACCGATGAAATTTATTCACGACAACATTGTCATGACTGACAATATTGTCATGACGTTATTTAAGGTGAGATCCGGTAAAAATATGAATTCGACTCATTTCTCTAATGAAATATCTCCGTGCTCGGTAATTTTGTCTTTTTATTTTTTTGTGATTAGATAAAATTATATTTAGATTTTAAAATTCTTAATCTTATCCTTCCTAGTGTTATCAGCTGTAGTGTTAGACTGATAGTTAGTGGAATTTTTTTTAATATTTTTTAATTGCTAATAGTTGTTCAATAATGCAATACAGCTCATTGCAGAAAATTTTAATATATGATTAGAATATATAGACCAAGATGATAGACTAGGGGAGAATATTTAAATTAATCAAAATTGTCTTATGATATTTTATAAATATATATGAATTTTTTAAATAACCAATTATTTCGATTCGAAATAAATTACCTATTGTAATACACATTCTTGTAAAATTTATAAACTCTTGAAATATTCTAACTTTATCATTTTTATTTAATCAATTTTATAATATTTAACTTAGTTAAATATGAACCTTTTATTATAATATTTTTTTTATATAAATATGAAAAAAATAGTTTGTATATGAGAAAAAAAACTAGGTATTTTATTGTTTTTAATTATTATATTGCTTTAGAATGAGTTTCTAATTTAAAAAAATATATATATAACTCACTTAATTTCAATTTCAATCTTATAGAGAAGATTCTAAAACATAAATATCAAACCTCCATCTTATTAAAGAATTTCAAAGCGCTTTAAGAAGTTTTAGGCTTGCTCGAGTAAGCTCCGAAAATTTTATGGAAAATTTCCAATTTAATTTTTACTCGATATGCTTGATGTTTGATGTCATGAATTTGTATTTGTTTTAATCCGTTTTCTATTTAAAATCAAGTCTATGATTGGTCTAACTTGATACAATTTATTAAAGGTTTTTTTTTTTTTTTGAGATTTTTTAATAAAATAACGCTAATATGGATTTCTAAACAAAAATATGACTTTTCACTCTTTTACTCTTTTGCATAATATCATTGATCCAGATCTAGGCTTAACAATAAATAATTCGATTAATTAATAACTTAATAAAAATCAAAAACATTATATATATACTTATTTAGTGAAAATGAACAAAACAAAATCACAATCTACTATGGCTAAGTCTGTTAAGACGGCGGTGATCGGAGCAGGCGTCGCCGGACTTGTCGCCGCCAGAGAACTCAGGAAAGAAGGCCACAAAGTAACCGTTTTCGAAAAATCATCGAAAATTGGAGGAACATGGGTTTATGATCCCCGTATAGAATCCGACCCGATTAGCATCGACCCGACTCGAGAAGTCGTTCATAGTAGCCTCTATCTTTCTCTTCGAACAAACCTTCCTAGAGATTTAATGGGTTTCTCTGATTATCCATTTTCAGTCAGAGAAAATGGAGATCTGAGGAATTACCCGGGTCATGAAGAGTTTTTGTTGTTTCTGAACGATTTCGTAAGGAATTTTGAAATCACTGAGTTGATTCGGTTCAACTCGGAGGTTGTTGGAGTCGAACGGGTCGGGTCGGGCAACGGCGGTTGGTCCGTGGAGTTCAAAAATAAGTCGGGTTCATCTGAAACCGAGATATTCGAAGCTGTCTTGATTTGTAATGGTCATCATACTATCCCGGTTTTGGCGAATCATTCGGGTATGGAAAAGTGGAAAGGAAAGCAAATTCATAGTCATAATTATCGTGTTCCAAAACCATTCCTAGATCAAGTAAGGTTCTTGTTTTTCATAAATTTTATGGACTTAAATTTTCGAGACTAATTGAAATGGTTATCCTTAACTATAACAGATTGTAGTTATGATTGGAAATGGTCCGAGTGGAATAGACATATCAAAAGAAATCGCTACAGTGGCGAAAGAAGTTCATCTTTCGTCAAGATCACCCGATACGAAAATCGCCAAATTGGAGGGCCACCATAACATGTGGCAACATTCCGATGCAAGAATTTCATCTTACATGTTTATAAATAAAACTTATTTGACATAATTTGATTGAACTGAATTTGACTATGTCGCAGATTGAATGTGTCGATAATGAGCGTGGTATTGTATTATTTAAAGACGGTTCATCAGTTCATCCCGATATAATCTTCCATTGTACAGGGTCTGTATTATTAAATGTATATCTTCAATTTTATTTAAATATCATTTTCATAAAACAATTTTTTTTAGGTACAAATACGATTTCCCATTTCTTAGGACAAATGGGGTTGTGGCCGTGGATGATAATCGTGTCGGACCGTTGTATAAACATGTATTCGCGCCAGAGTTTGCCCCTTCTCTTTCGTTTCTTGCCTTACCTACTCGGGTTGGTACTATTTTCGGATTGGTTAAGTAAATTATGTTCATATTTATATTTTTTTTAATAAACTTATATGAAGAGCAGGATATTTTATGTCGAATGGTTGAGTTTCAAGCAAGGTGGATCGCGAAAACATTGTCGGGAGAGGTTATTTTGCCATCAAAAGAGGATATGTTGGACAATGTTAAAGAATACTATAAGGAAATGGAGGAGGGTGGAATACCCAAGCATCTTACTCATCGCCTCTCGTTGAAGCCGGTACATTTATCTATCTTAGATACAAAATAATGAATTCAATTTAGCATTTAATTTTTTTTTTGTGTGTATATTGTAATGTTTAATAGATGGAGTATATAGATTGGCTTGCTAATGAAGTCGGCTTACCACCAATTGAAGAAAGGCTCAAGAAGATGTTTCGTCAACTAATGAATTCTTATCGAGATAGAAATATTGACAATTAAGTAAAAGAATTCATTTGCATTTATTCTTTATAATTCTTATGCTAACTAGTAATAATATAAAAAATCGTTAAAAAAATATTACGATAAAAATATTTATGAGCGGGTCAATCCATAATCCGACCCAAGTATCCATTACACTCACATATATCTAAATTAACCACTGCTCTCGACCCGACAATCTGGACACTTTAAAAATTTTAAAATTAAGCATCATTATCTATATATAGATTAGTTAGTTAAAAAGTTGAACTTGTATTGAATTTAAAATAAAAATGTTTTTAACCTAGTTGGTTAGAGGGTTGTACTTGTTTTGTTAGGTCGACAATTCGGACACTTTAAAATTAAACAACATTTTATATATATATAACTAAAATAATATACATTCAGTTCATATTCAAATTTTAAAACATCATGTAATATTTACTATAAAATAATCAATTAAAACAACATAGTTAGTAAAAATCAAAATAATATTTTATCTAAAAATCAAATCTCTTTTATAACATAAAGACTAAACTTTGAGAATAAATAGAAAATGTGAATGAAGATTGAGAGCTTCCTTACATATTTACACTTATCAAAATATAAAAATAGATCCTAACTTTCATTACATGATAAAATTGAACCCTTGATAATTAATATACATAAATTCAATCCTTTCCCCAAAAATTAAAAATATATATATAATCTTGGACAACAAGAAAACCCACCGCCATTGTTACATCATTAAAGCTCGATTCTTTCAATTCATCTCTCTCTATCTCTCTTTAAACAGATTAATCTGCGAATTCTTAATGAAAATTACAGTGGTGGGTTTGATTTGAAAAGGGTATTGATCAGATCTATCTAGATCTATTGATTAGATCGTAGAATTTTTTTTGAATTTGAAGAAGATGGGTATAATCAGAAGCTATTTCAGTTTTATTTGTGGAACAGTTTGTGGGGTTTATATTGCTCAGAATTATAATGTACCCAACATTAGAAAGCTTGCTTATTTTGGATTAGATAGGGCTAAGAAGGTTGAAGAGACCTACCGGAAACCTAAGAAGGACGGCGACGGCGATCTTTGAATTAGGGTTTTTTTGATTTGGGGATCTTTGTTTGTGTTTATGTATTTTTGTTGTTTTGATCTTAATGTTCTTATGTGATTAGTAATCTTATCTTTGTTTTGTTCTATCAACATGAACTGGATCTGTGTAAATTGTATTAATGGTTGGAAATTGGAATTATGATAATTTTGTTTTAATTTGGGACATTTGTTCTGTTATAGGGTTATTTAGATTATTTGTAAGTGATATTCAAATAATCTTATATATGTAATGAATTTGGTTTTTTTGGGTCCATGCATATGAAATCAAACATTGATCTAAGTCATAAGAACAATGTCAAAGTTATTTGAATAATAAAAAAATTGTACAAAACCTAATAGGAAAAGAGTGTAAAAGTATGTACAACCCGACGATTAAGAGTCGCTTAAACGTTATCTATTTTCTTTCGGAGATAGTTGATTAAGATGTTACACATTTCTTAGCGGATTTCAAACTTCTCCATGACCCCGACTGAGTTATATCTATAGTATTATGTTAGTTCACTAATTTAAAGGATCTGGTCTAAGATCGAGACAAAGAAAGACACGGAAGAACCATGTCGGAGAGGGCCAAGAAAGTACAATGAATATACTTTCCGGTATTGAAAAGAAAGCGACAACTTAAATACCCGTATCAGCCAATGTATCTATTTCAGTTTAAATCTAGGTTTGTAAATAAATAAAGTAAATTGCAAAAAAAAAAATATATATATATATATATAAGTTTCTAAACATAAGATTTTTACGAGTATTAAAAAAATGTTTTCTAAAAAAATATTATAAAAAAAGATCATTAAAGTTTTCTCTTATACACACACAAAAAAAAAATTGTTAAATTAAAAAATTGGATCATAAATTTTTCCAAAGGGGTATGTATCATTTTCATAGAAATATTGAACAAGAAAAACAATTAAACAAATCAAATTAATCCAACTAGCATTTAGCCCGTGCATTTGCACGAGTAATAATATAAAAAACCGTGAAAAAATTTACGGATAACATTTTTAATTTTATTTTTAACCGTTTTAAGTTTATAGGTGGGTCAATACATAATCCGACCCAAGTATCCATTTACTCAACATCATTATATATTAGTTAGTTAAAAAGTTGAACTTTTATTAATATTAAAACGTCCCGCATTTATCAAATTTGGTGTTTGAAATTAAAATATAAAGTCTTTGTAGCCTAGTTGGTTAAAGAGTTGTACTTATTTTGTTAGGTTGCAAGTTCGAAACATACCTCTAGCTTTTTAAATTTTATTTTTAACCATTTTAAATTTAAAAACGGGTAAACCCACAATCCGACCCAAGTATCCAAATTAACCACAGCTCTCGACACGGCAATCCGGACACTTTAAAAATTAAGAATCATTATATATATATAGATTAGTTAGTTAAAAAGTTGAACTTATATTAATGTTAAAACGCCCCGCGTTTATCAAATTTGGTGTTTGAAATTAAAATATAAAGTCTTTGTAGCCTAGTTGGTTAAAGAGTTGTACTTGTTTTGTTAGGTTGCAAGTTCGAAACATACCTCTAGCATTTTTAATTTTATTTTTACCGTTTTAAATTTAAAAACGGGTAAACCCACAATCCGACCCAAGTATCCAAATTAACCACAGCTCTCGACCCGGCAATCCGGACACTTTAAAAATTAAGCATCATTATATATATATATAGATTAGTTAGTTAAAAAGTTGAACTTATATTAATGTTAAAACGCCCCGCGTTTATCAAATTTGGTGTTGAATTTAAAATATAAAGTCTTTGTAGCCTAGTTGGTTAAAGAGTTGTACTTGTTTTGATAGGTTGCAAGTTCGAAACATACCTCTAGCATTTTTAATTTTATTTTTAACCGTTTTAAATTTAAAAACGGGTAAACCCACAATCCGACCCAAGTATCCAAATTAACCACAGCTCTCGACCCGGCAATCCGGACACTTTAAAAATTAAGCATCATTATATATATAGATTAGTTAGTTAAAAAGTTGAACTTATATTAATGTTAAAACGCCCCGCGTTTATCAAATTTGGTGTTGATTTTAAAATATAAAGTCTTTGTAGCCTAGTTGGTTAAAGAGTTGTACTTGTTTTGTTAGGTTGCAAGTTCGAAACATACCTCTAACATTTTTAATTTTATTTTTAACCGTTTTAAATTTAAAAACGGGTACACCCACAATCCGACCCAAGTATCCAAATTAACCACAGCTCTCGACCCGGCAATCCGGACACTTTAAAAATTAAGCATCATTATATATATATAGATTAGTTAGTTAAAAAGTTGAACTTATATTAATGTTAAAACGCCCCGCGTTTATCAAATTTGGTGTTGAATTTAAAATATAAAATCTTTGTAGCCTAGTTGGTTAAAGAGTTGTACTTGTTTTTTTAGGTTGCAATTTCGAAACATACCTCTAGCATTTTTAATTTTATTTTTAACCGTTTTAAATTTAAAAACGGATAAACCCACAATCCGACCCAAGTATCCAAATTAACCACATCTCTCGACCCGGCAATCCGGACACTTTAAAAATTAAGCATCATTATATATATATAGATTAGTTAGTTAAAAAGTTGAACTTATATTAATGTTAAAACGCCCCGCGTTTATCAAATTTGGTGTTGAATTTAAAATATAAAGTCTTTGTAGCCTAGTTGGTTAAAGAGTTGTACTTGTTTTGTTAGGTTGCAAGTTCGAAACATACCTCTAGCATTTTTAATTTTATTTTTAAACGTTTTAAATTTAAAAACGGGTAAACCCACAATCCGACCCAAGTATCCAAATTAACCACAGCTCTCGACCCGGTAATCCAGACACTTTAAAAATTAAGCATCATTATATATATATAGATTTGAAAAAAAAAAAAAAAGTTACAAATTGAAACAAGATTTATTTAATAGATGTAAGTAATCATCTAATATTAGCCAAACCAAATAATTCAAGCAAAAATAAAATTATCCACCTTATAGAGAAGGTATGTAGGTAAAGAGTAATAAACAAATCAATTGTTTTAAAGGTTAAATAAAAAAGCATCCTATAACCTTAAAAAAAAAACTTCTCAAATTTCAACATGTCATGTATGTCCTAGTAAAAGCTAGATCTTTCTTATAAATAGTAATAACGATGGGGGTTCGGGTAAGTTTCATATTTAGTTCTATCGTCGTCTACGCTTGCTTCAAAAGATAACCGATCAAAATACCTATCAGACCAAATAAAACCACGAACAATACCGAGAAGCCACCACCATGCTTCTTCCCCGTCTCATTTCTCAACAGTTCCTATTCAAATCCCAAATTCAATTGAAATGACATAAATAAATACCAATCTTTGAACATATCAAATTTCAATGAAAATGACATAAATAAATACCAATTCTTGGTGAAGCTTCATGTTTTGTTGAATAGCAAGTTCTTTCTCCTCCATCAGTTTTGACATAATAGAGGAAGACACCTGATGATAGAAAAACAAAATCAAATATGAACATGGGATAGATTTCTCTAATCTAGATCTATAAACATAAAGTGTATCATGCATCCTTTCATCAATCACATTATTCAAATCATGAACCGAGATACTAAGATTTATACCTCTATTTCATGATATATTTCTACCATCTCTAATGTCTTTTTATCATCAAAATAACTCACTTTTCAATAACTTAAATACAGATTACAGAACAAGCCCTAAGAGGAATACGATAGATAACACAAATCATATGATTAGTTCAAAGTATACGAGACAGGGAAAGGGAAGATTCAATAATCACCCACCCCAGATGAAGCTTTTTCCAATGGGTCACCGGAAGACCTAAAAGCCTGATAACAAATAAAGCAGGCAAAATATCAGAATTTAACAATCGAAATTCAGATTTCAGACATGAAAAAAGGAAATGAATCTATACAGAATCTGGTAACGAAGCTTGGTTTCCATTATCAATCACAGATGCCCTTGGCGAAGACCCATCTTCAGATCCTTCTTGAATTGGTGATGGATTATTTGCGGGTAAATAAACAACCCTCACCTTAAAATCACCAATAATCTTACCAGGTGCCTTTTCAAACTACAAAACAACATAAACATAAACATCATCTCCTTAAACACAGCAAAAGTAATCGAGAAAAGTTTAACACACCATTTCTGCAGTTACATCTTTAGCATCTATACCATCTGGAGCAATCACACTTTGAATAAGGAACTTATCTTTACATTGAAGATCTAAAGGTGCCTCCTTTTGTGCTTGCATTGTTACTAGAAAAATCAAATCAAAATTTCTTCAATAAACAGCTAAAATCTACAAAACCATTCAATGTAATAAGAAACAGGATAATACCCGTTACAATGCAGGGAGAACCAGGTAAAACCACACCATTGTTAGGACGAACACAGTAATTCTTAGGGTTTGTTGTTTTAATCTTGTCAATAAAACAGAATCAAGTCAATCAAACATATCTAACATATAAATCTCAATACCCAGAAGAACAGGATTCATTACCTTGAACGCTACATACTTATCAGTGGTGTTAGTTAACGTCAATGAACACGAACTCTGCTTCTTGGGTTCAACTTTTACAAAGATTAATCAAACTTTAGGTTATTCAAAACGAGATGTAACCCTAGATAGAAATTATCAGTGTAACAAACCTTGGAAAACAGTAACTAGGCTAAATTGAACAAAAAAATGATATGAATCATCGAGATTCAAACAAAATATACCTGGAAATTTGAGTTCTGGAGGTTGAACGTTGAGAAGATCGGCAGAACTCATGATGATGGGTATGAATCAGAGAGGAGAGAGAAAGCAAGGAGATTCAAAAATGGCGAGAATTTTGATGAGAGAGATTTGGATTCTTAAAAGGGTTAGGTGGAATTTGATCTGGATCAGGGAAGAAGAGAGAAACGGCGAAGGTGTCTGATGGATGAAGAAGATTGAAGATCCAATTTTTTATTTTTATTTTTATTTTAGTAAATAACATTACTAAATGGATATAATTCCAAATTATTATATTTTCAGATGATTATGTAAATATTCTATGAATCTATACATATTACTTTTAATATAATATGATATGTTTTATTATATTCAATTTTTACTCAATTAATAACTTAAAACATTGTAAATTTTAAATATTAAAGGACTCCATATTAACACATTAAAAAAAGAACTCAAAACTTGAGGTTTGAACTGGATTTCTAAAATCTTCCTACAAACCTTATCGTTTGAAAATCTTTAATATTAAAATTATATAAAAATCGAGTTTTATCTAGATGGTTTCAAACATTTTTAACTTATTATCGAATATTTATAAATAAATAAATCTATATCACTAATATAGTTATCCAATTTCAGTGAACTAAATTTTTTATTACAGATTCCTTAAAATTCGTTAGTCAAACCATTTAATTTATTGAAATTCGACATTGATTTTTTTGTTTATTTATACATGTCACATAAAATATAAAAATATAAGTTAACAGCATTTAAAATTGTTATGGTATAATTTTAAAAATAATGATCCACAAATTGTGATGTTTGAAATAACAAGTCTAAAAACTTAATTGTCACCAATAAAGTGTATCAATTTAAAAATTTAACTATTTTTAAAATATAAAATATTTTGACTAAAAATGTCAATGTTTGTATTTTTCTCCCAAAAATACATTTGGGATTAATAGGATAGACATTGGATTACTTTATATAATTGATGAATATCCATTAGTTTAATTTTTAATACGGTAACAACATTAATAAAATGTTATTAAAAATACACATTTTTCTATTGTGATTTTTATAATTTTAGTCATAGCCCACATAATTACATTTGTCTTTCAACTGATAATTCTACAAATTGACACAACACATTTAATAAGGATTAATTAATGTGTCTCTATCTCTAGGATATTTTGGTATATGAATTTATTATAAAATTCATATTAATTTAAAAAAAAACTTAAAAGGGATTTATTTATTTATTATTGTTAATGTATTTATATTATTTCTAATATAATTGATTTTAATGACGATTTATCATTTAAGACTCAAACTTCAGTCATGTTTACTAAATAAAACTTGAAATTTAAATTATACAATTTAGGGTTCAAATTATTATATTTTAGTCATTTGAATTTTTTCTAAAATTGACAAAATTTGATTATATTTATTCTAACAAATATTTTTTGTTTTTCTAATTATTTTGACACGTCTGCAAATTAAATAATATTTATAAACATTATATACATATTTTTTTTGAGATTGGTGTATTTTAAGTTTCAAGTTAGTTTGGTAACACTACAAAAAATAAACATGTATTAGCGAAGGAAGTTATCGATAAAATTTTTGATAAATATAATTTGCGACATTTATTTCATCTATATAATTTTTTCGCAAATATAAATGTAGCTAATACTCCGACGATTAAAAATTTAATCGGAAAATTTTTGCGATGAACTTTCCACTATATTTTTTTCTGCAGCTATTTTTGATTATATTTTTGTGAGTCTATAAATATTGGCACGGGTTTACGACAATATATTAATAATGGGATACGCGACGATATATGTGACGAAACTTTTGATGAAATTTTCTATAGAATAAATCCTTTTCTAATGTTTTCGACATTCATTCTCACAATTCATCCTAAGTTATTTATGGGTATATCCGTCGCAAATTTTACTTTTTATAATATTTTATAATTTAGTTTTTTACCTAAATTTTATATTAAATTTAAATAAATTATTATTATTTTATTTTATAAATTTTATAATAATACTAATTCACCAAAGTAGTCTAGTGGTAAGAGTCGGTTTAAAAGACCAAAAGGTAACGTGTTCGATTTCATCTGGAAGCACTTTGTGTTGAAGCGGGATGCATGGTTGTGGGTTCATCAATCATCTATTATCATAAAATACATTCAAATTAAACTTTAAACAAAAGTCATTAAAACTAAAACATATATTAAATGATATTCTTGAAATTACTAATAATAATACTAACAAAATCCATAAACACAACCCACTAACACAATCTATAAACACAACTCATTGATTCTTTAAGCACCAAGTATATATCAACGACTTTGAAGGTGATTTGCTATAGTATGTCTTCATTTCCGAGAGAGTGAGAGAAGATAAAGGAGGTTGCCCTAACAAAAGCTAGAAGTGCAAAATTTCTAGCAAGTGTCTTTAAGTGTGGTTTTAGCTCGATTATCTACCATACATGGAGTGAAAGGAATTCAAGAGTCTACGGGAGAGTTCGTAGAAATGTGGAAGAGGTATAGAGAGATGTAATGTTTGATTGTCGGGCTATAATCAAGACGTGGAGACGAGTTCCCGATGAAACGAATTGGAACATATGCGATAAATGGGGGATTCGGTACTCCGAAGTCACAAAGTTAATTGATTTCAAGGTAAGATAGTTAGTATTTGATTGTGTTGTTATAATGATGTCATTTGACTTGTTTTTTTACGTTTATTTTGTTAACTCCAAACATTTATTTCATTTTAAGTTTGTTTGAATGAAATAAATAAACTGTGTTTGTTTTTTCCCTTTTAGGATTATTAATAAAATAACAAATAAGTCGTTTTCCCCCCCAAAAAATTATATATATATCAAGAGATTCAATAAAGCTTCAATCTTCAAACATATATCAACGACGAGTGAACAAAACTCGAAACTGCAATCAATTTAAATCAAATTTTAAATTAATTATGAACCTTCAATTAAAAACCAATTAACAATTCAAAATATAAACAATAAATAACATAGCAGATAATTAATAAAATTGAAATTCATAAATTATCATTGTCACCTATTTCGACTTTTAAATGTTGTCATTATTTTGTTCATTTGGGCCCGCATAATTTCTTGTCCTCTTAGAAGATCAGCAATTACAGCATCCGATTGGATATTTTCTTCATTTTTTCCTTCTTTCCTCAATCAGTTCTTCATCTTTTATTTTCATTTCTTCCTTTCGTTCTTCATCATTTTTCTTCAACTCTTGTATTATATCCTCTAATCCTGCAATTTTTTTGAGATTTGTAAAGATGAAGATTATTGATTCATCAAACAGGAATTTGTCCCCGTGCCCATGCCGAATATTCTTCATTTTTAGGGTCACTCACAACTATGACCCATAATTCATTGTTTGTCATTTTGTTAGATTCGTCAAAACTATCATTAATTTCGTTAAGCTCTCTACAAACTTTTTCTAAAAATGCATACAAATAATATTGTTCAAAATAAATTTGATTATTTTAAAAAATATATATATTAAACTAAAATAATATCAAAATAATTTAATACCACTGTTTTGGCAGCTCGTAGGTCATTCTAGCTACCATTCTTTTTTTGATATGTACGCATGAAAGTCTTCATTATCGTTGGTATCCTTTTTAACTCCACTTCCTAGATAAGAGAATATAATAACATAATATAAATTAATAATTATATGAGTTATTTCATAAAAAAATATTACTAATTAAAAAAATTAAAAACTCACAAGCCATTTTTTATGTGTTTGAATACTTATGGGTCCTCCACAATATATGAACCTCATAGAATCCTCAAAATTTGCTTTCCGACTTGTTTTTGCTTTCTTACTTTTAGACTCATATTTAGGAGTCACGAAAGTACTTTGTATTTTTGTCCAATCATGGCTTTTTGTTACATCGTTTCGCATGATATACAACAAGTGGTGGATATTAACCCTAAGGTCCTGAATTCTAGTCCGTCAGGCGGCAAGTTCTGCGTCTGGTTAAATGGTTAAGTATATTTGCGGGCTACATATTTAATCCATTGCCACATTTTTTCGTTCTAAAAAAACATTTCTTATATTTTCATCCCATTTTCTATTGAATATTCGTCGAATCTCTAATGTGTGAATCTCATCGTATTTGAAACGCAGTTGTCATAGGTTACAGCATATTTTTATTCATTTACTATAAACAAAACAATGAAATTAACTTACATTGAATTGATGCCATCATAATTATTTAACTTCTAGTGGTGGCACATAATTCTAAGTACTGTAGGGACCGCTTTGTCAACCAGACTTATTATTTTGTTCAATATCCTCGTAACATTTGGTAGAAAACTATCAAAATTATTAAAAATAAAATATATTATATTTGAATAAAAAAATAGACTGTAATCAATTGAGGGAAAATTACTTATATAATCTATTTATATTCAAAATTTATAAATATGTGAAACACTTACTTAAGTCTGTCATGTTGAATTTCCAAAGTATCATTTCTTTGTGCATATGAAGACAAAGATGGAACTCATGTATCTTTTGTATTCTCTTTAGACATGATCTAATGAAAAAAAATAAAACAAGTTACAACATGCTCTTAAATTGAAGTTTTAATAATTCACATGAGAAAATTTATCAAGGCAAAATTAATTAAAAAGGTTATGTAAATAATTACTTGGCATGCTTTTACTCTAATATAAATAATTCACATCAGAAATGACCTTAAAGTCTTCAAAATACATGATTAATATGCATATGAATAGTAATTTTTATTTTTTTTAAATGTTCACAAACTTGTTAACGTTTTTTTCGCTCAAACTCAGCTCAAAAAATAAAAGAAAGTCTCAAATTAAAATCTAATTTTTTTCTAGTTTGGTTTCTCTGTACATAACCACCCCACAAATTCTAATCAGTAAAAATAAACAAAAAACATAAAAATAACAACCCAATAAGTACGAACGTTCCCAATATTAGTAGTAGCAACTTATACAGTTATAATAGTTGTTCTTTTTCCTAGGGTGCAATCACATAAAGAGGCTGCATAATTATTAACATTTTATTATTAGATTGTAGTCGATTAGAATAATAAAGTACATAGATAATCAAAACTTCAAAACATGTTAGTGTAACATGTTTTATTCACTGTCTAAAAACTAATTAACAAGTTTGTCATCTTCTGTAACAACTTCAATTATGGTATACACAAGAATTTAATGACTAATCTACAAAGGCATAGGGTATTACATTTTGTAAAGTAAAAACATACAATTTAAGAATTCACATCAATTACAAAATTTGAACAATAATGCAAAATTCAGATCTTTAACCAGTTTTCATGATTTATATGCGAAACTCATTCAATGACACTACATATATCAAAAAGATTATAAATCTCAATGATAATATCTCGAGTATTTAGGCACTGATGCTTATGATATTATTGTTATAAATGGAATGAAAAGTTGAAAATAGTAGAAAATATTAGTAGATGCAAAAACGAACTGAAGGGAATTTCGTCGGACTAACATTTTCTACTAAAATATTCATTTTCAAAAAAATATAGTTAAACAATATACAATAGAAACTCGATAAATTAATACTCGATTATTTAATAAACTCTCTAAGATAATATTTTTGGTCGGTCCCGACTCGGGGATAGGGTGCTAAATTAATAATTTGCTAAAATTATAAGATAATACATTTTTGATAATTTCTTTAGACCCCATATAAAATATAAATTAATAATTCCTTATATATAGCATATTACATGAATGATTTATGAAGGTTTCTTGAAAAATGACTCAATTGTCTTTTGTTTTTTGTTGAAATCAATTTCCCCTTGAATGTCGTCTCTAATTTTCCTTAACTGTATTCGATATTGTCGCTTGACTCACCTGCAAACCATAGTTACTATAAACTCATTCTTGCAATTTCTATTGAGTGAGACTTGGATTATCTTATTTGTGCTTGCATAATGCTCTTCGAATCTTATCTGTCATTGTTATTTTTTTCACACCTTTAAGATGGGAAGCCATGTTGTGTGTATGATTTGTTTGTGTTAACCTATAGTATTTTGATCTTGTTTATATAGAAAATATTTTTAATATCCATAAAGTGATACATTGAACACAAGAAGAATACTAAGGTGGGAGATTGAAGGTTTCTTTCAGATTGGGTCATTCATTTGATATACAGTACATGCATTTTTACAATAATTAAGTAGAAGCTTAAAAGTGTTTGTAAACTGAGTATTTTACTATAAATTAATAAAATATTAATTAATATATAAATTAATAATTATTAATTATTAATTTATCGATTAATTAATAACTCTTTTAATTAATAAATTTTGGTCGTCTCAAGTGTATTATTTTATAGAGTTTCTACTGTAGTCAGATTCAATATCAATTGAATTTAGAGAGAACCTAAGAAGTTCTCTATTGAGAACCTTCCGAAGGTGGAGTACTGAAAGAATACTAGCTGAGGAGAAAAGTAGAATCGCAGAAGCAAACCATCCGCCTAAGGAGGAGATATACATTGTTGTTTCTACTCCAAGCTTAGACGAAATGAAGATTGTTGCAGTTTGAAGCAAAGAAGACGACTCCCAACTAATCCAACTGTCACATCTTTTGAGAATTGTTGGTCAAAGAGGAGAAAGAAACTTGTTATCAAACAAAATCCTAGTTAAATAACGATTTAACACTTGTTGGAATCAATAAATGCGGTAAAATCAGTAACATTAGACGATTTTACCTTAAAGATTTTTTTTCGTGCATGTAGATCTGTGAGAAGTCTATGAATGATGGATGAGAAGATCTGTGAAGGAACCATACATACTTTTTTCCCGTTTGATACTATTCGATTTTGTTCTTTGGTTAACGCCTAAATATATTTAGGCTTCGGACCATTACTGTCGGGATGCACATGCAATGAGGGACGATTGTAATGTAGAAACTAGTCTTTCCTCGAATTGATATTGTCTTTTGTCTTTATTTTCACATTCATAACGATGTGAATGACATTGTCGAAAATATTTTTTTCAATATGCATGACATCAAAGTTATGATGGGTGAGAGACTGTTTTCGTTAAGGGAGCTCCCAAAAAATATTTTTTTGTCCATTTATGCAACACGTCGAAATTTGAAGGCGTGCCAATAGGATTTTCCATAGCCGTGGGAAAATCACACACCATTGATAATATTTTATTACTGCTCGGTCTTTGTGGGGAGGTAACAACTCAATTCGGTCTTTGATGATTTTTTTTATTCTCGTCTAAATTGATGTTGTCGGTAAAAAATGTCTATGAGAATCAAAGTAGCACGACTTCATACTAAATTTCAGTCGAAATGATTTTGAATTTTTCATGCATGTAGGACATCCATTAATTCTTGCAGTATTCCAACCATATAACATTCTATATGCTGGAAAATCATTAATCGTCCAAAAAATAGTCGCTTTCATATTAAATGTTTGTTCACTTAATATGTCGAATGTTGGAACACCTTCCACCCATAGTTATTTTAATTCTTCTATTAATGGTTGCATATGTATGCTAATATTTTTCTTTAGATTTAATGGTCCAGGCACAATTAACGAAAGGAACATGTATTGTGTCTTCATACACATACTTGGTGAAAGATTGTATGGAGTCACCATTACTTGCCAAGAAGAATATGTAGACATATCAAAAGGTAAAAATCCATCAGCGCACAGTCCTAAATGAAAATTGTGTTTCTCAGTTGAAAATTCGGGAAATTTACGGTCAAGTAATTTCTACATCTCTCCATCTGAAGGATGACACATCACGTCATTTTCAATATCATGTTGAGCATGCCACGTAATGTATTCTATTGTTACATTTGAAGTGTATAATCTTTGTAACATTAGCGTCAAAGACAAATATATTAATTGTTTCCAAGGTTTTTTCTTTGTAGAGTTGACTTCATTTTGTTTGTATCTTGGTTACAAATAAAACTTACAATGCTCAATTAGATTATCATTTTTCTAGAAAAACATAAAATATTTAATACATACATCAATCTTTATAACCGGTAAACCTAGATATTTGGCTAGTTTTTCGTGTTATAATAATTTATAGACAAGTTGTTGTCTCATGACATTAGATCGCACAACAATACAATAATGTCATCCATTGCACTTTTAGATAAATTGTAATAAAATTTAAGACTTATAAGTCTCATAGTTGCTGACAATTTTGTTTCGCTTGGCTGACCTAACTAAATATGTTGATCTGCAGCATTTAACATTTCTCAAAATTTGTCGCATTAAATTAATGATGGCAATGGGTACATGTATGACCGGTACCCGTGGGAACCCAATGGTCGGGTTCGGGTATTTTAAATCGGGGTCGGATTTGGAGAAGGGAAGAAGGTATCCGATCGGGTACGGGGTCAGGGATGGGAAGTGTGTGAATCTCAAACTCGATACCCGACTAAATTAATATATATTTATTTTATTTTTTGATAAATATTAATGTGACCTTTCACATCCTCATCATTAACTGCTTTATAATAATTACAAATTTTATTTTGCTCTTATCCACACTCCACTCCTATCCACACTTCACGCTCACCCAAACTTCACAATTTTCCACACTTCTTTTTTTATTATAAAAAACTTATTTCTCTCTTTAATCATTTTTTTATTTTTATTTCTTCATCTTCAACTATCAAAAAATTTCTCTCTCTATCACTTCTTCATCTTCATCTCTTAATATTTTTCAATATTTTTTCTCAATTTTCTTTTTCAATTATAATGTCTTCTATATCTATAATATACTTATAGGCAAATAATGCTTCTATTTTTTTTATATTTCGATATTACTCAAATTTATCTATTCTTTAATTATTCTTCAATATTTTTTAAAATTCTATAACATTTATATTTTAATCGGATAATGAGGTACCCCTCGGGGATTGGGTACCCGACGAATCAGGGATGGGGAAGAAATATAGATATCCGTCGGGTTCAGGGTCGGGTAGTAAAATAAAAATTGGGTACGGAGATGGGTACTTTACTACCCCCTACTCGTCGTTGTCATCTACCGGAACATTAGATGAAGAACTTGCACATTCATTTTGTATTGGCGGATCATAACTAGTTGCAATATTGAAAACTGTTTTAAGGTATGAATTAATGTCGTGAACACTAGAATTTGTTTCAACACTAATTTCATCCGAAAATTGTATAAACTGAGTTGGTGTTTACTCATGACATACCCACATATGACAGTTCTCAGTAAAACCACTACGATAAAGATGACTTTTATAAGTTTCTAAATCTTAAAATTTATTATTTCTGCATTTTTATATGGTCACAAAATATTTCCTACATTCATATTGTTGTCATTGTGCATAAAAAATTGAATAAACTCTTCTACCACTTTAATAAACTCGTTAGTTAATCCTCGGCAATCTAAAAAAAAATTGTTGTACATCCAAAACCGATTTTTTCTCATATTTTTCTGACAAAATTGTAATTGCCCAAAAAATTAATTGAAATTACCTTGGATTCTTAAGAAAATTTTAACAATTAGTACAAATAAATCAAAAATAATTATGAACATACATGTATTATTCTAATAACAACTAAAGATTATTCATCAACGAATTCAAAATGATAACTTCAGGTAAATATCCAAATATAAGGACTTTAAAATCCCTATAATAGAACCAAAATTATTGCTTCAAAGGGGATAGATGGTTGTCAAATCTTATAGTCTCACTATCCTTAAAAAAAATTAATGAAATTGACCATAGATCAAACAGAAAAAATTAAATAAATTCTATAAAATCTACTTTCCTTGTATTATTGATAATATTTCAAATAAGAAAAAAAAAAATCCATACATTTCTTTTTTTTAATTTACTGTTTTTAGATTATACTATAATATATAAATGTCAATATTCTACTAAGAGAAATATAAAAAGACCTTATCAATTCTAATACCAATTTTGCCCATATATGAAATCATGAAAATACAATTTAACATCGAACGAATATGAGATATTTGATCAATTAGGCAAAATTCGATTCAATTTGAACTAATTCTTCACATTTTGTGAAACTTCTTTTCAAAAAAACTTTCTTCTTTGTCAAATTAAAAAGTTTGAAGGCTAAAGCTTCTTAATTTGACATAATAAAAAAACAATTAATAATTAGGTTTTTCAATCAATCTTACCTGTTTAGTGGTCAGGATGACTCTGAAGTGTAAAGTCTCAACTGAAGAGACAAATTTTGTTTTAGTCACCTGAATTGAACCAACCTGAAATGACTCAACTTGACTTTCTTCCGGTTAAAAACAATAATTAACTAGGTAACCTGGCATGGCATGAATCCAACAAAATACTTTTTCAGTACAATAAATTAGTTAAAGTTTGTTTAGGTAACCTTCTCTAAACCTAACAACAAGAACAAAACAAAAAAAAGGGGCAATTTGGATAACCCCAATTGACCCAACCCAAATTGTCTTAAAATCCAAACTACTTAATTTGAGTTTGTATTAACCCATCACTTGCTTACCCCTAATTGTAATAACCTCATAAGCAAGATCAATATATTGTTTTTTTTTGTCCTCTCTTCTAGTCTAGCATCAACAAAAAGTGGATATCCCCAGCCTCCTTGAGAGATCCTGGGTATGAGTTTGTCAGACGATAAGTTCGTTATGCGCCTAGTTAAATGGTTAAGTGTTTTTGCGAATGTATGTGTTTCACCCTTTTGTGGACACATTTTTTTTTGTGCTAATAAGAGTGAATTTTTATCCAATCCGCAACAAAATAAACATAGATTTTAGTATACAATAAATATTCAATGGACGTAAATAAACAATAGAAAATTAAGAACTTGAAATCTTTTTCTAAGTTAGAGTGTCAAAAAGAGCCTAAATAAATTTGTCTAAGCAAGAAATCAACCAACGGAAATTGAAAACAATGCTGGCTATCACAAAATTCAACCATAATTCTAATCATGAGCAATAAAACCAGAAAAGTACATAAGATCGAACAAACAAAAGAAAGGAAGCTAAACACAACAAACTAACCCTAAACCCTAAACTGATCTTCTACTCTTCCTTTTCTTTTTCTGGATCAATATAAAATTGCTTCTTCAAGAACATCATTTAATATTAATTAAGCATATATCTATATCTACAAATCATGATTGCAATAAAGAAACTTCAAAGATAGATGAAGACCTACCAAGGCAAAATGTATCAATGTTTCGTCAAGTGGAGCTGAGAAATCACCAAACATGTTAATCCATTTTCTATCACCAAAAGTAAAGTCTACATGAAGAAAATTAAACAAAGCAAAATCAATTGTCAATTTCCAAAGTCTTAAAATGGATTTTAAACATCACACTGTTAACATAAAGTATATTGACCCAAGCGCGACATCTTCATTTGTATGATGATCATCAATTTGAATGTCTCTAGTCGTAAAAATTATTGAATTCAAAAATAAATATCCGAACATCAAATAATCTGTAAAAAATCGGAGATGCATTGCTCGATTACGGCGTAGGAGGCCACCTTCATTATGTCGTTCCTTCTAGCCCTAGTGATATTATAAATGTTTGTCATTTGTGATGAAATTTATGACGAAAACGAATGTAGAAAATAAAGTTGAACGTAACGTTGAAAATCTTTTTTGATTTTTCCTCCAAATATTTTCTTTGGATTTTTTTGACTAACTAAAAAAACTTCAACACTAAAAATTTTTCGTCGTAAATTTTATCCAAAATATAGTATAAATTAATTGACGGATATTCCTATGGAAATCTATCTTTTAATTTAGCGACGATTATTAATCATAAGTAAATATCTTTATTTATTGCGAGAAGTTTTTTTCATTTATTAATATTTGTGACTGCTCATATTTTTCGTAGATTAAACCGTCGCGATTGTCGTCACATATTTCTGACGCTGACTAAATGTCAAAAAATTATTCAACCCTAGTTAGGCATTTTTTTAGTGTAAAAGAATGTTTGATCTAAAAAAGAATTTAAAAAAAATACAAATTAGTATTTTTTTCACAAAATTTTGAAACGATATAATTTTGTGTATAGTTTTTTGACATTCTGTGTTGTTTATTGAATGTTTTTTTTAAATATGATGTTCCAAATTATCTAATATCTTTAAATTACATTAATGAATGTGTGGTTTTTGAGATTAACAGAAGAAAAGTGAGAATTGTTTTGTATTTTTTTCAAATGTAGTAGATTAGTTAAGAAAATGAAAAATAATTCGTTAATATACATGCCTACCTTAATATACCCCCATTTCATTGGGATTTAATTATTTGAAAGAAAGCCTTAAAATGAAAAAAAAAATTATGATAGTTCAAGTCTTATATTACATATTTAAAATACACGTATCATTGAAAACGATTCAACTTTAACCTCAAATACCATTTTGATCATTAACTTTAACTTTTATATTGAAAAATGAAAACTACTCAAGCTCTAGTTATTAGAAAAATTAGGAGATCAATTTTTATTAATTTTTAAACACCCTATTATTATTTAATTGTTGTCATGAGTTCTTATTTTAAGCTCTAACAAAGATTATTTGGATAAGAACAAAAATTGATATGGTTACACTAATATAAGAAAGAAAAAAGGTGCAAAATGGCCAACTTTTCAAATATTTAATTTAATTATTAAATTAGTCTTATATTAGAAGAAAAATCGATGACTAGCTATATATATTTTTATTTGTACAATTTTCAATGGTAGTATAGTTTTGAAAAATGTTCAGTTTTAGCCCAAACTTGAATTTTAAATACAAATTAGTCCTGCATCTTTTAGACAATATTCAATTTGACTCATAAATTTTAATATTGGACAAATATGGTCTATTCACACAAATTTATACAAGGAACAAAACATTTCTTTCAAATTTGTTTTATTATGTTTATTTATAGTGTTTAATGTGTGTAACTTATTGTTGCTGAGTTGATTTATAATCTATTTGAGCTTTTTGTTTTTTATAATAAATTTCCACCTTTCATAATCTACAAGATAAGGTGGAAATGATGAGAAAAAAAAGGTCTTTCAAACACTTCTGAAAGAAAGAAGTTCGATCATGAGTTGATTAACTACATGCATATAGAAGAAAAACTATTGACAAAGACAAACAATATAATACTGTTTAAAAAACACGATGATGGAAAATTCAATAATAATATCGTGAAAATGCTTGAAAAGATTGAGAAAAATATTTAACTCGAGAATCTTATAACGATGCACCAAATTTAGAAAGTATAAGCATCATTCTTCGATGTAATAACTCCACTTAAATTCAGACGTTTTTAATTGAAATCGAAAATGTGATATATCATCTCTTAGACAATACTTTTTTTTATTTGAACTATTTTAGTGGATTATCTAATAAATTGTGCTAGTTGACAACAACTTTTCAAATCTAGAAGTTTTTTTTATTATATCACATATCATTACTTGTATTATTATATTGTTATATATAGTTTTCAATGAGATATATGACCTTTGCCAATATTTGAAATAATGAAATTAAGTTGGACCATCCCGTCATTGTCAAATTTTAAAGAATTAGTATTTCTTACAAAGCAAGATATTGCATAACATTAAATTTGGTTGGACCACAATTCCTGTCTGATTTTCGACATCATTCACTCGAGTTCTTAGTTAACAACATTCAAAAGTAAACATTAAACCATATATAGCTAGCTAGCAACTCATGCATGATTATGAATGATAATGAATGTATGATTAATGGCACCACCATTGGAATGAAATGGGGCTTTTGGTTAGTTTTAAATGATATTAGAAATGGAAGTTCAAGGACACTGTCCCTTATCTCTTCCATTACAGGCCTGAAATAAGACAAACATGCAATTGATCAGCCACTGAATTACCTGACCCCCACCCTGAGGACTGTCCAAAGAAAAAATTAAAAAAAAAATAAAAATCAATATTTCTATCCGCTAGAGACAAAGAAAGGGAGGGTACCCTAATGAGGAGTCAATGGAAACCCATTTACCCTAAAGAGGGAACATGTGGGGGCTTATAAATTTTATCCAATCTTTATCAATGTATGATATATATGGTGCAAATGCATTTGTCTCTTTCTTTCTCTTTTGAGTGGTTTGATTCCAACCCACCAAAATCCAACAAACTAATTAAATGTGCTATCCTACAACATATATCCAACAAAACTTAAATGCTCTACTTTAAATATGACACAAATGTTCCATCTAAATTGTGTACAATATCTTCCTTTAGTTTGAAACTTTCATATCTAGTAAAAATATAAATTGACTTAAATTGTTTGAAAATATTAATTTCAATTTGGAGTGAATCTGATTTTATATATAAAAAAAGTTATTATTTTTAATATATATATATATATATAATTAAGATATATTTCAGAATACTATTTCATTTAAAACAATATTAAAACTTGATAATTTTAAAAAAATATATATTTTCAAATAAATATTATTTTATTTTTGTTCAAACCCAGATCTAAATTCAGATCTAGGTCTTGTTTGGTGGCTAAATAATATAGGACGCTAGAATGAGTCTTTTTTTTTATTTTACTTTTTTCTTCATAGATCTTAAAGACGCTCGACCAGATGGAGAGGATCGGAGAGACGCGATGTGTGAGGGTTTTTTCCTTCAGCGATCCGAGGGTGAAAGAAAATGGGGAAATAAAGTAAACCAGAGACGAATCTTTTTGACCATCATCCATTGGTTTTCAGTTATCGATGGCATAAAAGATCGTTGACAAGGGGATAATCCGTCCAGATAAAGAGGCGTTTTGCCTTGCATTTACTGTAATATTATTTTATTATAATATTACAGTAAAACATGATAATTTAATGCATTTACTGCATTTAAATTATCAATATTAAAACTTAATAATTTAAAAAAAATGTTTTCAAATAAATATTATTTTATTTTTGTTCAAACCCAGATCTAAATTCAAATCTAGGTCTTGTTTGGTGGCTAAATAATATAGGACGCTAGAATGAGTCTTTTTTTATTTAAATTTTTTCAAAGATCTCCAAGACGCTCGACCAGATGGAGAGGATCGGAGAGACGCGATGTGTGAGGTTTTTTCCTTCAACGATCCAAGGGAGAAAGAAAAGGGGGAAATAAAGTAGACCAGAGACAAATCTTTTTGACCATCATCCATTGGTTTTCAGTTATCGATGGCATAAAAGATCGTTGACAATGGGATAATCTGTCAGATAAAGAATCGTTTTGCCCTGCATTTACTGTGATAGGGCCGAAAGTACTTTTGTTTGCTTTTCTTGTGCTCTTGCTATTGCGACCTCCAGTTACATATTTTGAGTGTGTCGTTGGGTGAAAACTCTCAGAAAAGGAAGGCAATCTTGCAAGAATAAGAACCTCATCCAAGAAGATCTCAAAGAAAAGACTCAAAGTTCATTTTCATTTTGATAATTCTTATTAGGTGGACTAATTGATCATAAGTGTTTTAATTTAAAGCATTATGAGTAAAAATCGAATCAGCAACTCTTACCTCAAGATTTATAATATTAAATGAATGTAATATGAGAAGATTTATTAATAAAGTAATGATGCCTCTTTCAATTATAGGTTTAATTTTTTGAAAGAAAAAAAAAAAAGTTTATAGAGAATAATAGAGTTAAATAACATTCTTATCTTTTTATTGAATAATCTTGTATACAATTAGACATGTTCATAATAAAATCCAATCATTGTAATTAATTCATGATTTTTTTTATCGGGTATAGTTAATTGTTTTGTAATTTTATTAATAAAACTTTCAATGGATTTTTTTTCTAAAAAATGGTCGAGTTAAGACTTCGTCTAGACATAAACAGATATTGAGTTTTAACAATTTTTCTTTTAGTGAAATTGAATTTGGGATCTTTAATCTCTTAAGTTTAAGCTAAACTCTTTATCACTTGGATTATATTTATTGTTTATCTTTTTGAATATAATTTTTAATAAGAATATGTTTATATGAATGAAATTAAAATATATTAATAGAAATGACAATACAATCCTTAGTCCTCATAGTACAACATTGAACCATACCCCTTGCACGTACCACAACCATGTACACATAAAGTGGGTGGATGTAACCAAGAAATTTATTATCTAAAATGGAATGAATAAAAAAAGTGAAGCTAATTTCCACCCAAATAAATTTAATTTTTAGGTGAAAAGACAGATGGGTTAAAGTTATCACATTCATTCTCTTGTCCATACTTTGACTTTATTTTATCCTAAATTTTAAAATATCTTATTCATATTTAATTTAATATAAAACTTAAATACTCAATTGGACTAACAAAGGTTCATTTTTATTTCTTAATCATCGTGAACATGTAACCATATTAAAGATTTAGTTTAATTCTCACTAAAAAACACTATCATTTTAATAAAGTTATGATTAGTGCTAGTCTATTAGCCGTCCTATAAAATAAATCTTGATAAAAGAAATATCATTTATTATGTGTATTAAGATATCTTAAATTCGATTTTATTAAAAATATTGTAATATAATAAACCACTCAAATATTCAAGATTTCAATAGTGTAGTCAGTAGTAATATATCAACGATTTTAATTTCGATTATAACTTTGTTGAGTGGAATTCATCCTTAAAAAATAAAATGAAAAAATGTTTTATTTCATTAAATATATATATATATATATATATAATTTTACTAACATGTCACTTTGAAAAAAAGATGGAAAAATATGCTTTAATGCTTTTGTACCAAAAACAAAGAGCCTTTTTTGATGTATTGTGGAAAACTATTTATTCCTTATCTTACAATACCTTTTCAATATTCTTTTTGTTAAAAAAAATCATTTTTTTATCTATAAATAAATAAAATTGTTGTATCAAAATTATATATTTATTTTATTTGAATATGAATTTATATGAAATAACATTCTAAATTATATATATATTCAATTATTATCAAATGTTTAATTTATATGAGATCTTAATCTTTTTCATTCAAAACACTTGTATTTAAAATCATAAGAAATTAATGATAAATTGATAAATAATTCTTCATATAAAAAAATGAAAAAAAGAGAAAGGAGGCTATAGGGATTGCTTTACAAAATTGGGAGGTTGGATTAAGATCATAAGAAATCCCCAAAATGACCTTTAACAATTCAACAAATTACCAATCAAAATCCAAACAACAAAATCCATCCTCCCTCCCTCCCTCCTCCACCTTTCTCTATCCGTACACAATTCAATAAAGTGGAGCCCTATGAGGTGTGCTTTTCCGGCGACTGTTATTAATTTCCACCGGAATCTCCATCTCCGACGAACACATCATTTCCCGACAATCCACCTCCGCCGCCGACGACGACCTAAACCCATTAATACTACTTCTCTTCTTCCTAACAACCTCCCCCGTCCCCGCCGTACATTCGCCAGTAAAAGCGGCGAAGCCGCCACTTCCTCCACTAGACCCAGATGAAGTTCTCATCACTCCGACGAGCTCAATAACCGACTCCGGCGTAAACTGTCCTTCTTCAAGACCTGGGTCTGGCAGATTAATACAATTCGATTCCACAATATACTTTGACAAATTCCCAGATGTTCTTATTATATGATTCAGCTGACAAAAACCAAAACCAAAATCAAAATCAAATCAGAAATTCAGAACATGGGTTTTGTTTCAATTATCAAAATCAAAACCCAGAATCAAAACCCAGAATCAAAACCCACCTTGCATGAAATTGAACAAAAACAATACGGTTCTTGTAAAGCTCTATCACAGGTAACACATATATTGCCGGAGCTCCGGCAAGGCCTAGACTGTGGCCTCTGTTTCAAAAACACAACTTTTGCACTGTTTGTTGTATAAGACTAAAACAAATACAAAATCAAGAACAAATCAGAAATCACAAATGAGAAATACATAAAACGATTGATTAAAATGATTTTTCCAACCTGAACAAACCCACAATCCATCAATTTGTCAGCATCTCCAAGCCGTAAAACGTCATGATAAACATATCTTCGAATCTAACAAAACGGAATTAACATAAGTTTTAAGACAAATTAGATGATGAAGAAAACAGTAAAGTAAAGATACCTACCTGTAAGAGACGATGAGAACGATGAAGAGATAAACAATGAGGACAAATTCCTTCACAGCAGTCTAAACAAAAGATATTTTTTTCATTTTTTTTGAAATCTTGATGAATTAAACAAGCGTTAAAGAATTTCTCGACTAGTAAGGATTGAAGCCACGGAGGAAGATGACCGGCGGAGGAGGAGGAGGAGAAACCCACCTGGTGAAACAATCAAAATTAGTCAAATTTCATCATCATTACATGGAAGGAAATGGTAAGTAATAGTAAATGAAGAAGATTGAAGATTGAAGGGTTCTCAAACCATTTTGTTTGTTTGTTTGGTGAATTATGAATATGGGGTTTGAAGGATTTCAGAAGTGAATTGTCATTTCAAGGAAGGGAAGGAAGAAAAGAGTTTTAATTTTTGGTTGCAGAAGAGAAGAGAAGAGAGAACGGCGCCTGCAAACGAGGCTAGTGGTTACTGTTACCAATGAAACAAGAGGAGTGGGAGAGGTTGCATTCATTTAAAGAAGAGAGGAGGAGGAGTGAGAAACAAGAGATTTAGTTTTTTTTTATTTATTTATTTATTTTGAAATTATTGGTTTAATTCAAAATAATAAAAACATTTTAATTATTCAAAATTAGATTTTTTTTTTAATTTTTATTATTATAGATTTATTTGGGTTTGGGCTAAAATTCTTGTATCACTTGACTTCTTTTTTTTAAGTTTATTCACTATTATTCTATTATCTAACTTGAGCTTGTTTGATATTAAACTATTTGTTTGTATAATAAGTTAATGCAATAAAATTATAATTAAACATATTTTATATTTAAATTAATTTTCTCTTTATTTAGTATTAACATAATTTTAGTAAATTTTTGGTAAAATCCAATATCAATCAAACTCAATTTTTTTTTTCATTTAAAGAAGATGAGTGAAAAATTAGAGATTTAATATATTTGAATATTAAATTGAGGTTTTTATTTATTTATATTGGTTTAATTCAAAATAATAAAAACATTTTAATTAAATAAATGATTGTTAAATTTTTTTTTAAATTATCTCAATTCTCACACTTTTACTCCTTTTTATAAGCAATTACCAATAACGTGATTATCACGTCATTACTTCTTCTATCCCTCCTCATTTTAATTATTCAACTTAAGGTAATTTTATTTTCAATTTACTAAAATTATTGTATTTTAATTTTTTAGTTTATTGATTATTCTATTCTCATTTAATTTTTAAAAATAGTTTTTTAAAATTGATGACAGTTTTATCTTTTGAATATACAAAATTGAAATATTTGAGAAGATATTAAGTGATTGATATTTTGTTTTTTAATGTATAAAAGGAGTGATGTGATTGATAAAATAAAATAAAATAGGTTTATCAAACAAATTAGATGAAATAAAAGACTGAAGATATTAAATGAATGGTATTTTAGTTTTTTTATGGATAAAATATTTATTGAGATAAATGAAGTTAAATTTTTAAATAAAATATATTGGGTTTTAAATAAAATCTCATAAAACCCTATATTAATCTAGCTCAAATAATATAATTTTAAATTTAAATTAGTAAAACTCATGTTTTTTTTCAATTCATTGTCAAAGAAATTCAAAATTATTTAAATTAGTATTTTTCTCTTATGTACCATAAGAAATGGACAAGACACTTTAATTTGTTAATAGTTATAGCCATAATTTTATTTTGAATAATTTAATTTAAATGAATAAAATAATTAAATAATCCAACATATTATTTTTGAGTGACTCAAATAAGTTGAATACTATTCAATCAAATAAATTGAATGAAATTAGTAAGTAATCTTTATTTTATATATAAATGACCTCACTAGATTACAACATCTTTTATATATGAAAGATTACTACTTGAAAAAAAACCCAAAAGAATAAGAAGTTATGTCATTAGATGACTCATTATTACTTTTTTGAGAAAAACAATAAAATGCATAAATTGAACCTGCCAAATAGATTTTAAATTAAAATAAGAACTAAAACCACACAATCTAATAACAAATAAGTTATTTAACTTGTAAAGGTGGTAAATAGATATGGACTAAAAAATATAGCATTAAATAAGTAATCATCACTATAGGATGTTAGACTAGTTCATCATTAATTTTTTTTTAAAATAATTAAAAAGATATTAGAATAAAAAAACATTGAAAATGAACAATCTAACCTAAAAAAAATAAATATTGAATTAAGAGTAATTGAGCTTGCTTCTTTGTAGCAACAATCTTATATTAAACACAATCTATTAGTAAATGTATTTAATTACAAAATGAAAATTTTAAGTAAAAATTGTTAATTTCATAAAACCATAAAAAATTATTGCATGAACTATATTATTGATGTAAACCTATGATATAAGTTCCATATTGCCTTTTTTATTTAAGCAAAAACTTATAAATATATGTGTGTTATCATAAAAATTAATATTGTGATAGCATTATTACCATGAAAAAAAATATATATACCTGTTTTATTTATAATAATTTATTGGCTTAATATAAAGTTATTCAAAAAAAACTAAACCGAAATGAACAAGGGACTACCTTGTCCATTTTATAAGTTGAGTAGGGAATAAAATTAAAGAAAGAAATAAATTATAAATAAGTTGAATATTATATAGTTTACTTTTTATATATATATATATATTAGGAATCTAGCCCAACTCTATAGAAGTGTGTCTTTCACATTAATTTAATTTTAGTAAGAACTAAATTCAAAAAAATTGATATAATGGAAAAGAAAGTATCTTGAGCTATTTGTTTCCTCATTTTATTAGTTGTAAGATTACTTAAAAAATATGCAATTTATAATTTTTATTTATATTATTAAATAATAATAAAAAACATATTCTTAATTAATTTTTAAAAGTTAACATAATGATTAAAAGTATATTTTTATTTTTGAGTGAATAATGCATGACGTGAGAATTTAACTCCGTGATTTGTGGTATTTTAATAACACGTGTCATTTGAGTTATCTTCATGAATTTATTTTAATTTTGTTTAAGAATGCATGACGTAAGAATTTGATTCCCGTTATTTTTGGTCTTTTAATAACACGTGTCATTTGAATTATTTTAATGGATTTATTTTAACTTTTATTTAAGAATACATGACGTGAGAATTTAATTCCATTATTTTTGGTCTTTTAATAACACGTGTGATTTGAATTATCTTAATGGATTTATTTCAATTTTGTTTAAGAATGCATGACGTGAGAATTTTACTCTCGTTATTTTTTGTCTTTTAATAACACACGTGTGTCATTTGAATTATTTTAACTTTTATTTAAGAATACATGACGTGAGAATTTAATTCCATTATTTTTGGTCTTTTAATAACACGTGTCATTTGAATTATCTTAATGGATTTATTTCCATTTTGTTTAAGGATGCATGACGTAAGAATTTGACTCCCGTTATTTTTGGTCTTTTAATAACACGTGTCATTTGAATTATTTTAATGGATTTATTTTAACTTTTATTTAAGAATACATGACGTGAGAATTTAATTCCATTATTTTTGGTCTTTTAATAACACGTGTCATTTGAATTATCTTAATATATTTATTTTAATTTTGTTTAAGGATGCATGACATGAGAATTTGATTCCCGTTATTTTTTGTCTTTTAATAACACACGTGTGTCATTTAAATTATTTTAATGGATTTATTTTAACTTTTATTCAAGAATACATGACGTGAGAATTTAACTCCATTATTTTTTTCTTTTAATAACACGTGTCACTTGATTATCTTAATTGATTTATTTCAATTTTAATTTAATATTTAATTTATAATATTTAAAAGAATAATACTATATATAATAATATTATAAATTAAAATAATAAATATTTATAAATTATTTATAACGACGTCAAAATATCTTAAATTAATTATATAACCAATATTAAAAAAAACTAATATATTTAACAAGTTCTTTTTTTGTTATCTTTTTTTATATTAATATTTTAAAATTATTAATTATTCTTATAAATATATATAAATAAATTCATAAAATAATTTATTTACTTACCATTTTAAATTTTAATTTAATTATTATGTTTCAAGTAGTCATAGCTATTTACTATTTAATTTACACTTTTTGTATTAAATATAAAAAATCATTAAAAAATATATTTTAAAATATAAATGAAATATTTTAAAAATTAACTAAGAATTAATTTGTTAAAGTTAATAAATAACATACTAAATAATAGTTAGAACAAAATTCAACCATATGTATTGTATAAAATAATTGAAAGAAATGTGAATTATCCACTTTTTTTTATATTATTTTTCATACTTTCACTTAATCAAATACATCACTTATTTTATCAATACAAATATCAAAATACATATATTTAATATTTTATCCCTCGTCTTTCTATCTCATCTATATAAATTGTATAGTCAATAAACTTTAAAAAAACATTTTTTTAAAACAAGTCAAACATTATTTTTATTCAAAATCCAGATTAAACCCAAAACCTTCGTTTTGTATGTTTTTTTTTTTTAAAAACTCATAAAAATTAAACATTATTTCATTTCCCTTTAATCAATCACATTATTCACTTCATTACTCAAAATACTAAAATATCCTTTATTTTAAATTATTAATTTTATTTTATTTATATATATCAATAACTTTTAAGTTATTTTTACAAAAATAATCATTGCATCCTCAAATCATCACCCATCATTCAATTTTGTTTCCTCTTAATTTAAAAAAAAAAATACTCACTACCAAACAAGATCTAAATTCAAACAAGTCTAATAAGTAAAGTAAAAAAAATGTAAAAATATGAAAATGATTTATAATAATGTATTTATTTATTTATTTATTTATATATATAGGTAACTGTTTGGTCGTAGTCCACAAAACCTAACAAAAGAAAGGGTTCCATTGGCTCAGTAATAAATGACAAGACCTAAAACGACGGTGACTTTTTAAAAAAAAAAATAAAAAAAATTCAAATATTGGTGTAAAAGTTAAACGGTAAAAGAGGAGGAGGGAGTTGAAAAGTAAAGAAATAAAGATGCTAATAATATATATGTCCAAAATAATTCCCTCGTAAATAACATTCATTTTGATTCTCTTTCTTTCATTTTTTTTTTTATTTTTATTTTTATTATAAACCCATAAAATATCTTTACATTATCTTTATAATAAACATTTTTCTTATAAAAAATAAAATAAATATAATAAAATGAAAAAAAGGTAACTGGCCAGCTCATATGGAAATAAAAAATTTCCATTTTAATGCAACTGTTGCAAATGTGCAGTAGAAGAAACACTAAACAAGAAAGAGCTAAAAATGAAACCCTAACTGGGTTTGACCATTATTTTGTGCATGCAATTATAATATATGTACTTATTTATTATTATTATTTTGGTTCTACAATAATTTCAATGTCGGTCTGACCAGGTATTATCGAATTCCACGGTTTCTTACAACAGTTCATAATTTAAATGTCGTTCTTATTCAGAATCAAGGAAGGAATGATAAATTATTATCTTTTCTTTTTGTCTCTTAGAACTTCTTTGAAGAGAGGGGTTTTGGATTTTAAATACAAAAATTGTTTGATTTAATTAATTAAAAAAAAGTTTTTTAAAGTTTAACAATCATTCTCCCATCCAAGGGCGCGCGTTTAATTTTCTCTCTACTTCACGGTATAATATATATTTATAATATATAATATGAAGGATAATATATTCTAACAATTGGGAGAGAGAATGATTATATATATTAGAAATTGAAATTTTCTGAAAATTAAATGTTATTAATTAAAATTACATATTGTTACTCAAAATCTATTTTTTTATTGGCTGGAATGTGAAAAACGATTAGTTAATTGTAAAAAAACACACAATAGAAAATGAGTTTTAAGGGAGATGTTATTGTAAGAGGGAGGAGATGTTTAGAGTTTATATTATATATATATAAATATAAATGTTTATAATATCTTAAAACAAGTTAACCGCGATCAACTTTAATTAAAAATATAAAATCGATAACATAATCAAGTTACTAGATGATTTGGTCGAACCGAGTTCTAGTCGAGTTTTGATCGAACTGATTACAATATTCTCACAAACAACTTGACACATTTACTTTGCTAATTTAAACTATTATAATATGTTTTTATATTTAGAATTAAAAAATAAATATATTTTAGTATTTTAATTAATAAATTAAATAATTAAAAAATATATATGAAATAATAATAATAAAAAAATAGATATAGAGCTAGTTTGATATTGAATTTTTATTGAAGAACTTATTTGATATTTAGTTATTGACATTAAAACAAGGTTTTATCTCAACTATTATATCAAATATCTAATTAATCATTTTATCTATTTAAATATTTATTTATTTTAATATAAATAAGTTATTAAATAAAAATATAGTGAAAAGAAAAATAACTTATTAAAAAATTAAACCATTTTTTTTTAATTTTAATCAAACAATAATTTATTTGAAAAATCCAAACAAAATCAAACCAAACAGAAATCTTCTTACTAATTTTTGTAAGGAGGGTAAAATAATAAATAAATTTTAATTATTTATTTAACCAAAACCAAAGATAAAAAAACCTAGTTAGTTATTTATACTTTTCATAAAACCTAGTTTTACCTAGTCTAAGATTTGATTCTACTAGAAACTAGTACTGTTGATAAATTAAAAAGCTGATAATAGTCTATTGGTCATTCAAATAATGCAAATCAAACAAGACCTTAAGACATTAAAATAATGTTTCAAAATATGTAGACAAAGAGGAAAAGGATATTAGTGATTAGACTCTACTAACTACCAATGCCCTAGCCCACGTATGCATTCCACTTTTTCTCTCTCATCTCTCTTCTCAATTTAATAATTATTAATATTAATTTCATCTCATCAGAAAAATAAAACAATTATAATTAAATATAAATAATGACCATTAATTAAATAGAAAAACAAAATAAAATAATGGGTGTTGTTTCATTTAAAATAATTTAAATAAATAAGAAGAGAAAGAAAACATTTTATGTTTATTTATTTACCAATTGATCCTTATCTTAAATTAATAATAATATAAAATTAATTAGTAACATCATTTTCAAATAGTGTATAAAGGCTGAGTCTAAGGGGTAGGCTGGTCAAAGTCAGATTTTCTGAGATATGGTTACAGACTTCTTTGTCCTCATTAGTAATTCAAATTTATCTATTTTTAAATATTAAAAAATAATTATTTAAAATTATTAATAATAATAATAATAATAATACAAGATAGGATTTTTTAAATAACATTAAAATCTCTAAGTTAATTAAGATAAGGGTATTATAGGAATTAAATAAATAAATAGTAAATAGTAAATATCAACTTAATTTAAAATGATTTGAGTCATTTGACAAAAATATAGAAAGTCCACTGGGCCTTTATAGATTCGTTTGATGTTGGGTATTTTTTTTTCAACTATGTAATTATTTAATTTAACTATTAAATATTTTATTAAAATGATTTTTTTTTTTAAATTAAATAAAATCCAAAGTAATATGGCAAACAAACAAGTTTGTAGAGTTAGCAACCCAGCCCGTTTATAAATTCTATTTAACCATAATTATAAATAAATAAATAAAAATTGCTTTAATTTCAAAATAAATTAGTACAATATATATATTTTTTCAATAAAAATATTATAACATCGTATAGGATTGAGGTTATTTAAAACTTAAAAAGGAGAAAAGATAATGATGATGGATGATTTTGAGAAAGTAATATTTATTTATTTTATAAAAAAAAAACTTAAAGATATATATATATATATATATATTTAATAAAAATTTAAAATATAAAATATATAATATAAAATATTTTAATATTTTAATATTTTAGTTAATAATTTAAGTGATGTATAGATAGAGTAGAGTGAAACAATGTTAAATTTTGTTTAAATTATTTAAAAATTTAAATCCAATCAGGTTTATAATACCTTAGGGAAAAGGGAGAAGTTGTAAAGATATTATATTTCATAAGTTAATAAATTGTTTTAGAATAATTTTTTTTGTAGTAATAAACATATTTAACCAAGATTATATAAAGTTGTTAAATTTATTATGCTAACAAATAACATAAATAATAATTAGTAATAAATAAAAACCATAAAAATAATAATGAAGAAAACTCAAATTTTCATTTAAAAGAAAAAGAAAAATTTAATTTATTTGACACAAAATTTTGGTGGTATTATATGAAAATTTATTAATTTAAAAACTTATATCTAATTTAATTATAATTTCATATAAAATACAAACAAATTAACTTAAACATATTGTTTTTTTGATAATTTTAAACAATAATTATGATTATGACCATAACTTTGACCCTTACCATTTTCTATATAAAAAAAATATCAATATATAATATACATTATTTAAATTTTAGGTATTCTAATCTCTTAAAGAAAATTATTGTCACTTAAACTATCCTAATGAATTAGAAAATTCATAAATTAATGCTAAAACAATTAATCAACTGCTTAGTTAAATCGAAAAAATGAGACCCAATAATGAGAATGTAATAGAAACTTGGAAATCATAAAATAAAATTGACATAGTTAGATAACTTTATTCAAATAAGTTTCAGTATTCATTATTAAAGAGTCAAAAAGTTTAATTTATGTAGAAAAAGTAAATTAGAAAGGGAAATGCGATCAACATGCACAATGAAGATCGAAAAACATCAAAATGAAAGAAAAACGATAGATTTAGTGTTCTTCACTAGTAGGGATACACACCAAAGTTACCGTTGGTATTAGAGAAGTATCCATCTTTATTTATAACTTCCATTTCATTTGCATCCTAAAATAACCAAATAAACAAAGAGCAACAATTATTATTAAGACATTCTTAATATAGTACTGTTTTAAACAAAACAAAGAACACATTTTATATTTCTGTCAAAAAAAAAAACTTTTAATAAAGAAAGAAAACCAATATTTTGAATAAAGTAAAAAAAAAAAAAATACTAAAATTTAAGATTGTCAAACAATATTAAAAATATGGAATTTTATATGCAAAATCACAAAATTATTACCAACTTCAAGTTTAATGCTGTATTTTTTGTTATTTTTTATATTTATAAAAAACCTTTGTATTAATTGTATTTTCAACTATTTAATTATTCAATTAATTAATCAAAATATATTTATTATATCATATAATTAATTTTTTTTTTTATCAAATAACCTAATATCAAATGAAATCTTATTTATGTACCTGTTGGCGCATGTTAGCCTTCTTCACCGGTTGTTGCTCAGGTAAAAGCCCAAAGTGAATGTGTGGATAGTGGGCCCACTATGAAAATCAATCCAACCCAATTCTCAGAATAAGAACATTATTTCACACACATATATATATATATATAAAAAAACAAAATTTACAAAAATTAAATGTTCAAAAGATAAATTATAGCATAATTTAAAAGTGAGGAAACCATTTTTTTTTACTTTTGTTGTTCGGTATTTAGAATCTTCATAATTGATTACATATGTTTTTTAAAATAAAAAAATGCTAGCAATTTGAAGTATTTTAAGTGTGAATTGAATAGTTAACATTTAGACTTTTTGAATTAAGAAGGTTGGAAACATAATTCTATAATTTTGATTTATAGTCAAGACATTATGGAGTCATTTCCTAGAAGATTGATGTTGAGTTATTTAGGGTTTTATTGTTTTTTTTTTTCAAATTTGACTTCAACTCATAAGCTAGAGAAAGAAAAAAACAATGATAACGTTTGAAAATTCAATTCAGTGTTTTTTTAGTTAAAATCAGAACGTTTTTATTAATTCTAATGAATTCAAATTCTGGATTATTTCGCAGTGATGTGTAATAAAATTTGAAAACTTTCCTCATTTTTTTTTGTCATCATTATTACTAAATTATTACTAAATGTACTTCTTTATATATTTTGAATAATTACTTATAAAATAACACTTTAATATTAGAAAGACTTACATTCTTCGCAGCAGCACTGAAAGCATCCCTATGATTGATATCGGGATTTACAGCCTTAATGCGTTGAATCTCATCCCTACGTATGATACAAAATTTTATTAAATCGCAGTAATTAGAAACAAGACAGAATTCTCTGTTCTCAAATTGTCGTGTTTCCCTTATTCTCTCTCACAGGGGAAATGGTAATATCATAATTTTACAATATTACCCTTCCGAGGGAATAGGAGGAACACGACAATTTAGGAGTAGAGGATCACACTAGAAACACATTTATGTAATAAATTAGAAAGTTATAATTAAGTTTTGTTATGAAACTTAATAAACAAATAAAAAAAAATTAAATTAAGAATAATAATATTAATTTCTTACTTGATAAAACGGTTGTAGGCAGATGGGACTCTCTGCCTCTTCTCTGGTGCTGCACAAATCAATGGCCACACAATTAATATCATTTGGCTCACTATTTTTTTCTTTTTAATTTTTTAATTTTTTAATTTTTTATTTTTATGGTACCACTTATTTGTCTTTCTCATCATGACCTGATCATTACTCTATCATGATCCAATCTATCCATCTATCCAAGATAGATCTCTTGTTTTCCGGGTGCTCAAAAAGATGATTGTTAAAACACAAAATCAACAATCTTTTTTTAAACAATATCATAAAATCATAATATGCATGATTAATTTGTCATTAGATAAAACAAAACTAGGTTTCTTTCAATAATCTTTTTTAAATCAATATCTTACTAAGTCATAACATGATTTGTCATAAGTTAATGAGATAAAACAAAACTAGGATTTTTTGTAACTTACGTTTAACAGTCGGTGGGGGCGGTCTAGGAATGAGTTCACCTACTCCTCCTCTCATCATCATCGGATTCATTAGCCCGGGTGGCTGCAGGTTGTTGTTAGGGTTAGGCACATATGCGCTAGCCAACATGCTCGGCGTAGCTCCTTGAATCTCCTCCTATTAATTAGATGAAAAACAAACAAACCCTTATAAAAGAAATCTAGGGCAAACAAACATATGAAGAACCCTAATAGTTTCCTTTATGTTTTTTTACCATAAGGGCTCGAGGAGTTAAGAAGGAATGACCAATCTGCTGAAAGTGATTAGCTGGTGGAGGAGGAGGTGGTGGAGGTGGAAGAGGAAGAAGACTTCGCATGTTCACCGACAACAGATTTGTGCAGTGCCCACATCGGACAGTAACCGTCTTGAACAAACTTGTACAAGGAACACTAACCTGATGAATTAATGAAACCAAAACAATGTAGATGAGTAAAAGATCGATTAAAACTATGTGGGTGAAAATAAGACAATAGAAAATAAGCATTTGAAAGAGAGATAACCGCTAGAACAGTGTCACAAAAGTCGCAATGGACATAACAGAGCTGGTCAGAAGGGGAGGGAGAGACGTTTTGAAAGTGGTCTGGTGAAAAGGCAGTGGATGAAGAAGACATCGAAGTTTTTTGTTTTTTTTGTTGATCTTCTTTTGATTTGATTGATAGATTTGTTACCTCAAGATTGACTTCTATATATAGTGGTGAGGGAAATGAAACTTAAATGTAGGGGATGAGTTAAGACTCAAGAGAGAGACTTAAGAAATGGAAGAAGGAAAATGGAATTAAGAGATGAACAATGAATAATGTAACTATTCGAGTATCGGGTATCAATGGTTTCGTTTATGTATTTACAACGATCGATATTGATATGCAATTAGTGAAACATGATTAGTGGGCGATTTACGTTACTTTGATTGAATGATGATCGAGTTTATTTGATGGAAAAAAACTAAATGTGTTTTGATACTCATTTAAAATTTGTTTATATATTTTTCGAAATTTCAATATAATTAAATACTATCAATAAATTATTTTGTACAATTGAATTAATGTTACCCTATTTAATTTTGTCTAATATGCACTTTGATACATGCGTTGACTTTTCTATCTATCCTTTTTTCATATTTTTTCTTGATTTTGTGAAGAAAAAATTAATTAGTTTAAATAAATGAAGAAAGACAACAAATTCAAAAAAGATGTGTTAGATTAGGGGTTGTTCTATTTGATTTATTTAAATAAGTTTTAAATAACATAATTGTATTTTCATTCATCTTCTATTAAATCCTTAATTTTGAATTAATTAACTAAAATATATTAGATTTCTTTATCATATATTATAAAAAAAACATATTTTAATTGTAATCCAAAGAACAAGGTTATTTTTGTTTTACATTTGTGAAAATCAAAGAAAAAAATAAAACTCATAAAATTACAATTGGGTATAAATTATGACACAATTTATTAAAATTTCTTAACAAGAAACAAACTCAGATAACAAAAGAATATATAATTGTATCGAAGAGTTAAAAATCGAAAAAAAGAGACATCTCGAATAGCTAACACATAGACCTCATAAACAAAGTACAATTCAGAAGAGATTATAAAACCGGGAATTCTACACTACCTACCTAGTTGGCTCGAGTGACGAAAGCTAGTTATAGATTATTATTTAATGGGTCTAATTCACAAATTAGTAAAGAATCAAACTAGGAATAACATAGGGGTACATGGGATCCAACAATCAATCGATCACAAATTGTATGGTTGGCATTCCCAACAGATGTGTTTTTTTGGCAGAGGCGGCAGAGGTGGGGGTGAGAAAGTGAGAAAGGGACGTTTGCATGAGGGAGTGATTAATTAGGTTTAAGGGCTCATTCACTAGTTGTTTTCACACTTTAAAGACTTTTTTTTGGTTGAAAAATTTAAGTGCAATGACTTATTGGGGAGGACACTGTCAAAACTGTAGGGTTAAAAAATATCAAAACCCTAAATTAAGGACATCTGTTCTCCCTCATTTACTATTCATTTCTCGTAATTAACTCTCTTTCATTTATTTTTTTTACATTTTTCTTATCATTAAATGTACTTTTTTAGGGTTCTTTACTATCTGTGTAATTTGAATTTTGATTTTTTTTCTGTTTATTATTTGTATTAGCTTATACCCAGACTAACCGATGACAAAACAGACAACATTTTTCTTCACAACATTGGAATTGGAGAAAGAAGCTTATTCTAAAACTGAATTTAAAGTCTTATTATTTATTGTTATTTTTATTTGCATAATCTAAACTCTTATTCACTGCAAATGTATTATAAAATTAATTTTTAAATTTCTAAATGGGGATGTAGCTCATATGGTAGAGCGCTCGCTTCGCATGCGAGAGGCACGGGGTTCGATTCCTCGCATCTCCAATATTTTGTTTTTCAAAAATCAGATGTTATTACTTGTCGTGTTAGAGATTAAATGTCATATAGTCATTACTATGAAAGGTCGTGTGTTCAATATAAAATGTCACGATGTTATTAATGTGAAGGGTTGTGCTTGAGATCAAATGTCGAGAATTAGTCATACTATAAATCAAAGTTCACGGTGTCATTACTATTAGGTTTTAAATATTTGTAATCTTAGTATAATGACAAATAATCTTAGTATAATGACTTTTAAAAATATATCAAATTAGATTTACAAGCGAGTTTAGAAATAAGTATATATAACTAGACGATGATCTATAACATTTTCTAATTTAAATGAGTATCTCAATAAAATATATAATAAAAAATAAATTTATTAATATATTTTTTTTAAACTTAAACTTCAAATTAAATGTGTCATTTATATCATTTCCAATCCCTCTTTATACCCAAATCCATTTTTTTTTGAATTTATCAGCATTCTCTCTCACTTTCAAATACTTGTTTACTGTTCAAATACCCAATTTTTTTTACAAAAATAAATTAATCCTCAAACTAGTAACAGGTCAATTTTATATATTTAAATTCGTATATAATTTATTTATATATTTAACTTTTTATTTTTATTTTATAATTTTTTTATATATATTATGAATTTATAATTAAGGACGTTAATAAAAAAAATTACAAAAATAACCATATAATTTTATTAATATGTAAAGTTGATAAATAATATTTTTTTTTAGTAATTTTATATGAGAATATATATGAGCATATAACAAAGAAAAAAAATGTGTACACTACACAATGATCATTTCATCATTATATAGGCTGGATGATGTCAAACTTAATAATTATGAAAATAAAACTGTAATATTGCCCACAAAATGCTCAAATATAACATTTTCAATATATATAACTAAGAAAAATTTACCTAATCACTTACTTCATTTGTATTATTTAAATTTAATTTAAATAACAGTTTAATTTTTAATTATTCTCTCATCAATCCTGTAAATCAAATTATTAACAAATACTTTTATCAAATTATTAAAAAATTAATATACATTTTGGATGAATTATATTTATCCAATTTGTGATGTTGATTTAAATTATTTGAAAATTCTTCAAATAACCTACTAATTCTTTTAAAACTATTTTCTCATTAATCTAATAAATTAAATTATCAACCAAAATATTAAATATCTAATATACTTATATTTCTTCAATTTGAGATTTCCGATCTAATTCGGTTAGAATTATTTAATAAATATTTGTACTCAATAAACCCAAATTTCATAACAAAAAACAATTAAATAATAATTTTGAAGGTATTAAATAAGAAAACTGAGATGATCAGACTGCAGATTTTGAACAAATGGGGATTGTCCTTGACAACGACCAAAGAGCTCAACTAGATACCTTTAAATTAATTAAAATTCATAAACAAACAAAGAAACAAACCAATATTTAATTACTGACTTTCTTCCTTCATTACACGTACTACTGTCTAATATCAACCACAAAATTAAATATCACAGATAATATGTATATTCATGTCGTCAAATATTAATTTTGTATTTCATATCTACACTTATCAATCCATTAGATTAATTTGTTTATATTTGTTAATGCCAATTTGATATTTTTAGTCTTTTTTTTTAGTAAGAAAATTGTATAATAGATTATTGAATTTATAGAGTAAAAAGAGATCCCGGGTTAAGTGAATATATTACTTATTTATGGAGATTAATTTGAATCAAACTAGATATAAGATCTTTATATGCAAAATTAATGAGCTAAAGAAAATTGGAGTATGAGTCTGAATAAGGTACATAATAGTACGTTTGAATGTGTAAAATTTGAATTAAAATTTGAGAATGAAATTCTAATTTTACCAGAATTAACATTAATTACAATTTTAAATATATAATATTAAGATATTAACTTAACACAACAAGTAATTATGCTAGTTCTCCTAATTAAAATTAAAATATTAATTTAACACAACCTATAATGATAGCATGTGTCATTAGTTCAATAAAAAAATCGATATGCATGTCAGTTCAACATGTTAAATACAAAATTCAAAAAAATATATCATTTCAAGATGTTAACTTACTGAATTTAAAAAATATTAATTTAACATTTTAGCTTTTAAATTAGAAAAAAGTATCGTATTGTAAATGGTAAAATAATAAGATATTTTTATTTGAAAGACATAGAAAAATAAAGAGTAGAATTACAATAATAAAAAAAAAAAGAGTAGAATTGAAGATCGTACAATTACATTAGTTTGAATTCTATTCGGACTGCCAAACCTAAAAATTGGATTACACCTTCCAATTCTAATTCCATATTTATCCAATAGACTTAGTACTTTTAAATAGGGCTAATTAAAAGATCATTTTACTTTCATATATATGCATTTAACAAAATAAAATAAAATAAAATAGAGAATGTAACAAAATGTAGGTAGAGCATTAAATTTGTAGCAAAAGTAGGTCAAAGCATTCAGATATAAAGAAATGTTTAATTAAATAACTTCTGCATTTATGAGTAATAAAACTAGTCAAGCTAGTTGAGGGCATAACAACTTTTTTTTTTCAAAAAAAAAAAACAAAAACAGTTATAGCCTATCATCAAACCCTACGAACTTCAATCAAGGTGCTTTATTCGAATCCAAACCCAAAACCCTCCACTTCAATCAAAGTGATTTCAGTTAAAATCGAAACCTCTCTAAGTCAAGTTCAAAGCAAATGAGATAAAGATCACATTTCTAAGAGGGGTTGATTCATTTTATTTTCAAATAACCCAATATCTACTTATCAAACAAATTACTAAATAACCCCAAATAACCTACACCAAACTTAATTCAATCCAATAATAACAGATCAAACAAGGCCTAAGGATTCCTGCATCAAGAGATATGCTGTTTTTGGTCCCAACTATGGTCCACCAATCTCCAAAACTATTAAAAACTTGCCTTCCTATGTCAGTTTTGTTTTATGTAAGATTTGCACCAGTCTCTATGAACTTCAAATTGTTTCAACATATTACACATATTCAAAATGTCAATGTTTTCGAGTGGCGTTTTCATCTAAAATAGTTCATTTCAGTAAAAAAAAACATCAAAACTATTTATATGCTACTTTGAAAGCCAATAGATTATGAGAAATAACGTACAAGCAGCAATGACAGCAGACAGGATTATTGTATCCTTCGATTTCTTCCTTCTAATCGTACCTGGTATGAATAACAATACTTACTAAGATTCTTAGCAAATCAAATTTAGAAGAGACAATAATAATAAGCACAACTGTAAATGTACCAAGTAGGCCACGGATAATTGGGAACTTATCGCTCAGTAGCTTCACCTTCCCTTGAACATCAGCAAACATGGAGCGTTGTGACCCTAACGCTGCCCTGGTGGACTGTGCTTGGCTTATTACATCATCTATCTGCACATCAATTTATACACGATGATATTATTCCTGACTAGCAATATTGCAACAAGACCATATATACGCGACTACCCTCGTAGTTTTTGGGCACTCGCCCCATTTTCTAACAAAAGAAAAGAAAAATCAACCAATATAGAGTCGGATAGACAAGTGTGATAGAACCTTCAACTAATAACAACTTTATAGTTGAAGCTAGAATGAACAAAACAAAAACAATTTGTACACCATATTTTCTTACATGAGCTATGCTACCATGTATGGCTGCTCTTTCACGTAATAACTGCATCCTTGGTGACATGGGTCCTGATCCCTGCATTGATCATGTTTCCAAGTTCGAAATCGATAATCTCATAAAGGAGTAGGAGTAACTTTAATTTCGATAAGAACTCATGAAAAGAGAGTCTCTAGAATCACCTTGTAATCACTGATGTCATCTTTAACTGAACTAAGAAGTTCAGCATGTTCTCTCATAGAGGTTATGTTACCTTTGATTCGCCTAAATTCCTGATGGAAAACAGTATTCAGTCACTACTAGAAAACTGAAATAGAAGATTGCAGATGGGGAGAGAATTAAACCTGAGCATATTCGTGGAATATATCTCGGTGTCTAGCCAGTTTCTGGGTAACAGAAGTGGCGGGAGCAGCAGAGGCAGCACATCTACTCATTGAATCATTTATATCTAGTAATTTCTCAAGCAATGACTCAATTTCCATCTCCATAGACTTCCATGACCTTCCCGAACCAGCGCTTGGTGAAGAAACACTATCCACGAAACCTAATACATACACATATGATCAGGAAACAATAAAAACCTTATTCAAAAGGCACGAACTAGTTTACTGTCAAAGTAACTAAACATCATTTTATTCTACATTTGATAGAAGATCAAGCATCAAACAAGCTAATTATATGTAAAACGTTTAATAGAGACGCCAAATCAAGTTCATAAACAAACATACTGCAGAAATCAAGAAAGAAAACACTGAATTCTCAACCATGGAATTCATGGAAATGTAAATCTGGCACTTGCAAATTCCAAGTTCCACGAACAGTAAATCAAAATACAGATTAAAATAAACCAATAAATGCATAAAGTAGATGCGATTCGACTCAAACAAGGTCAAGCATCAAACAAGCTGATTTATGTAAAACGTTTAATGGAAATGCCAAATCAAGGTCATATTGTCATAACCAAACATACAGCAGAAATCAAGAAAGCAAACACTCAATTCTCAACCATGGAATTCATAGAAATGTAAATCTGGCACTTGCAAATTCCAAATTCCACGAACAGTAAATCAAAATACAGACTAAAATAAACCAATAAATGCATAAAGTAGATGCGATTCGACTTAAACAAGGTCAAAGCATCAAACAAGCTGATTATATGTAAATCGTTTAATGGAGATGCCATGCCAAATCAAGTTCATAACCAAACATACAGCAGAAATCAGTAAATCAAAATTAAGATGAATTGATACAACAATGGCTAAAATCAATAAATGCATGAAGTAGATGCGATTCGACAGCAGATCAAGCATAAAATAAGCTGAAATCAAGGTCATAACCAAACATAAAGCAGAAATCAGGAAAGCAAACACTCAATTCTCAAATACTTTGCAAATTCCAACTTCCACGAACAGTAAATCAAAATTAAGATGAAGATGAATTGATACAACATCGGCTAGATGCGATTCGAGTATAAATCTAGGTCGAAAGATGATGATGAGAGAAATCTAACCTCCGTGAGTGAATCTGGTGCCAAGTATATTATAATTAGAGAGTTTTACATCGAGATCTCCCTCGATCTTGCAAGCTTCCTTCCTTAATTCCTCCCATCCTGATTCTTGCAACAATTCTGCATTCGGATCCGCCATTGGATCTCAGATTGAAAATGATCGATTACAAACTTACAATCCTTCAATTCAGCTTAGAATTTGGTAAGATATGTATGATCAGTTGAGATTGGAGCTAGACGCATACATCCATGGCGGGGGGATCTGCTTTGAGTACTACAGAAATCTTCAGTTGTAAATTGCAGCCGGTTTCAACTCTTTTTCGATTTTTTTGAGTTTATTATTTTTATATTATAGAAAATTAATTTTATTAAATTTAAAAGTTATAAAATATAATATTAATTTATAAATAATAAAATAACAAATTTTAGATATAGATTTAGGAAATCATCCAACAAATTTTCAGGGTTACTCGAAATATAGACTAATTTTAGTTTAATAATAATGAGTAATGAGATAGAGTAAGTCGAGTAAATCAACGAAGTTGTGTCGAATTTTTTTTTACTTAAAATTCTGAGCGGTGATAATTTTTCTTTGTCCAAGTATTGATAATTAACGTCGAATTATTTTTTGCCAAACAAATATAGTCAAAATAACGAAAAAATGTGTATATTATTAGAGGATAATGTAATAGAACCTCACATTAAAAATTAATTTAAAAGAAATTATTAGAAAAATAAAAAATAACTACAAATTCGATAAAGATCTTCTCTTTTGTTATAAAGAGATGGACTCGAAAAATAACCACCAACATGGTTGAAGGGTATAAAGCCATGTTGAAGGGTATAAAGCAACACGACACACATATGACTGCTCCCAAAGTTTGGGGCCTAGTCGAAAAAATAATATTATTATATTTTATTTAACTTGTATGTTATTTTTTTATTTTTTATTTTTAAATGTCTATTAAAAATGACGAAAATCGTTTGAGCACAACGACAAAAAATAACATTAAGAATAAATAAATAAACAAAAACAAAAAATAGAAAAAAACATTACTAAAGTAAATAGGTTATCGAGCTTGTAAGTCCTCGGGAAAAACAATTAACTCTCCGACAGATACTACTGATTTTACGGAATGAATCTCAGAAAGTATCATAATATTAACATTATAAATGATACGCATCGGACGACTACGATCAGTGAAAATTCGACAATTTCTCTCCAACCAGATAGTCTACCAAAATATTTGAGATGATAACCCAATTATTGAGATTTATTGGGTGATATCCGAGTCTTTGGGCAGTTGTTGAAAATTTTGGATTGTTGTGGCTAATATGACAGACCTACATAATACAACTTTTTTCATGCACATATCATCCGTAAGAATTCCACAATAAATAACGCTCAATCCAAATAATGAGATCTTGGATTAAATCATTAACTCTCAAAGTTTCTCCCAACAGAAATTATAGGAACTCATTTTAGCGAACAACTTAACAACGTCCCACATGAAAATTATCCATGTATTGTCAACGCATAATGACTTGTTCAAACAGGGACACTTGTTTGCGTCATACCAAAAGTAAATTATATTATGAGACGAACTCTCCATGATGGTTAATCTCCTTCTATATCTAATTCGGCTAGCGAAATCACTAGATCGAGGATCAAACATATCCTTAATAGTGACATTTCTACATATATCAATGGAAACAAGCTCATGATACGTCGTAGCTAGATTTTTGACACTACACCAACTGTCGTCCTAAACACTGATCGAAGAATCATCCCCCACAAGGAATCTAAATTGCTCACAAAACTTTCTCACATAGAATAAATTCCCCTCTAAATGCTACACCCCGCTGGATAATAAGACATTTTTGTGAACTAACTAGACCAATCGTAACCATACTTACATTTGATCATCGATACCCAAAGATTATTCGGTTCGATTACAAATTTATAACACAATTTTGATAGAAGAACCTTATTAAAAAAATAAGATCTCGAATATTCAAACCTTCCTCATCTTTAAAATATTTAACCTTATTTCAACTAAATAAATAGAAAAACGATGAGTTAGAGTATTCCCATAGAAATTTACACATATTCTCTCCATTTTCACCACCACACTCTTGAGAAGAATGAATAAAGACAACATATATGTTAGAGATTATTTTACTTTTCCATCTAGACAATTTACATTTATTTTAGTGATAATCCGGTCCTAAGAGACCTTGAATCGTAATTTAGCACCCAATGGCATACCAATGTATGTTGATGGAAGATCACCAATTCTGAACCCCGCACATTTTCCAACATTATCATTCTTCTATTCGAAATAGGTTTTGAGAAAAAGATGTCTAACTTATTAAGATTCACTCGAGACCGAAACATGTACCGAATACCCATAAAATATCCCGATGATGTTTAAAATTCTTGTAGGTAGCCTGAACCATGCAGAGCGTGTCATCAACGAAAAATAAATGTGATATAGAAAAAAGATATATTCTTGACTGATAACTCACTTCACATATGAGTAGTGAGTTTTCTACAAATGTTATCATTTTTTAGAGAGTTTTTATAACAATAACGAACAAGAAATTAGAGAGTAGATCACCATGTCTAATCTCTTGAGAACTCTCAAAAACTCCCTAAGAACTACCATTAATAATGACAAAAAACTTAGCCTTTGAGAGACAAAAAGTAATCCACCCAATCCATTTCGCACCCATTCTCATTTTGCCCATTACATCAAACAAAAACTCCCAATTGACGTGATTGTAAGCTTTTTCAATGTCTAACTTGACAAAAACACATTTGTCACATCTTAAATTAGTTGAGTCAATGCACTCATTGACTATTAATACAACATCATATATTTGACAACCTTTGATGAACGTCATCTTATTACTAAATATGACCGTTCCTAATACATTTCTCAATCTGGTGACTAAACATTTTACGAAAATTTTATAAATAGATAAAACTAGACCAATATGCCTAAAGTTTTAAAATTGATTGAAACTGAATTAAAAATCAATTTAATGGACCCAATTGAATTATGATGGTTTTTTAAATACCTAAACCAATCAGCCCAATGGTTTGATTGATCAGTAAATGCCGTTCAAACTGCTAAACCAATTTAAAAATCAGTATAATTTGGTTTGAGTGGAAGGAATATCTAGACATCTCTTAATAATAGTTATTTTTTAAATTAAACTAGACTATATATTTGAAAAATATAAATAATAATAAATGTTTTTTTAAACAAATTATTTATATTAAACTGATTTATATACAGTTTATTATTATTATTATTGTTTTATTTTTAAAATATATTTTATATTTTTTTTACGAACAGAAAATGATCAAATCAAAATTTAATTGATTAATCAAAACGGATATATTCTCAAACCGATTTCAACAAATTAGTTGTGGTAAATGATCGAAATTAAACATTTGCACATTTACAATCTTAACAAGACCTTGGCCAGTTTTTCTGATGGTTCGTGATTTTAATTATTTAATAATTATGTTTTAATGTTTCTTTTGTTAAAAGACCCTTTTTAATGAAAGGAGAACCAATTTTTTTTTGTTAAAAGAAATAATCACTTCACACTTTTATTTGGGTGATTTCAATTAAATAGTGACATTGAAAACAAGTGTTCCACCAATAACTTGTTTGATCTTGGCCCAAGAATTCTTGGGTTTATTTTTAAGTTATTTTTAATAATTCTCTAAAAATATTAAAATATTTACTTATTTTTATTAAATTTAAATTTTAAATACAAAAATTATTTTAATAATTATCTTTAACAATCTTAAATAACTTATTTCTTTATCAAATAAGATTTTTCTATGAACCAATAGAAATTTTAAAAAACCTAAAACCAATCAAGCTCAATGATTTTTATGTTTTTTTTAAATAAAAAAATAGTAAGTTAGTTAAGTTTTTAATTTGTTAAATTATGAAAATGTTATTTTATATTTAAAATTTAAATTTAATAAAATTAATGTGATTGTATTTTCATATTTTAGTTGATAAAAAACTTATTTTATAATAATAATAATAATGTGAATGATAGAATATATATAAAAAAAACTATTAAAGGAGGTCCAATAGTCAAGTGAGTTGCTTTAGAAGCAATCATGGACACTAGCTAGTTTGATGAGATATTTGAAAATTTATTTTAGTTGAGAAAGGATAATGTTTGGATTTAGATTTTTTAAATAACTCAACAAAATCAAATATCACTTCAATTTTTTTTCATCTATCAAATCAATAAATTTATTAACCAAAATACTAAAATATGATATATTTTAAATTATTATTATTTATTTTATTTATATATATCAATATCTTTAAAGTATTTTACAAAAAATATTATCATTTCCTTAAAATTATCACCAATAATCATATTTTTCTCCCTCCAAATTATTTAAATAACCTAATAGTTAATATATATATATATATATCAAATTATTAACCAATTTTATATTATTTATCATATCATTAATTTTATTTTTTTACCTAAAATAAGATTTCTTTAAAAAAAAATAGATAAGAAGCACAAATTAGATATGTAGGCAGGACCATTTCAAAATCTAATGTGCAATTAGTCTTTCCCTATCTAGTACAATTGTAGATTTAATTATTAGTATATAGACCCAAAATAGTGCTCATAGCGACCTATGTTTACTAGTCACTAATAGACCTTATTTGAGAAAAGAGTTTTTTTATTATTTGGATTTTATTTAAAAAAAAATCTTTGTTTGATAAAAAAATAAGAAAAAAATGTTTTTTAAAATTTGATAACTAACTTTCTCTTTGACTTTAGAGGATATGGTGTAAAGAGAGAATGATGATTTAGAGAGAGGATAAAATTAAAGGATAATTTTGATATTTAAATGATAAAATTATTTGATTTGATGGTTGATAAGATGTTTGAGTTTTAGGATAAAAATTGAGTTTTATCCCAAAAACATTTTCATCAAACGAGACCATAGTCTTCAATAAACTAAAATTTATTTAAATAAAATTGTTTGTTAGAAACTTTTAAAAGTTGTTCTTTTATTTTATAAAATTATTTTTTCTTAAAAAGAAATTAAGAATATTATAGTTTTATTGTTTTGCTATATCTTCTATTAACCAAGTTTGGGAGAGCATCCCAACTTGTATCCTGTGATTTGTGATGGTTACTGAATGAAATAAATTATCTAAATTTTGAAGATTATCAAAAGATCATTTTGATTAATTGAAAACATGAATTTAAAGGTTAAAATGTGTTATTAGTTTGGAAATACCTACGAACGAATTCAGAAATTAAAGTTACGATGAATTTAAATAAAATTTAGAATGTCTTGAAAAATACAAACTGGTGAATTGAATTAGATTAAAAAAATTAAGAAACTAAAGGTAGTTAATTTTTTTTGGGTTTAAGTCCATCTTAGTCTTAAGGTAATTTTGTCCTCGAAAAAATTAGAGTTAGAGTTGAGTTTTAATGAAAAAATATTAGACTTGTTTAAAAATACCTGGAGTTCGAGTGAAGTTAAATTTAAACAAACAGATATTATTAAATTTGTTAATATATAATTATAAAAAAAATAGAACATTATTTCAACATGATAAGATATTTCTAATTAATTTACAAAAAAAAAATATTTAAAATGAAATGTAAGTGGATAAGGTAAGAGACAATAATTTTTTTTTAATGTATACATGAACTAGGTAATTTTAGAAGAAACAATTTTTAACTATGAATTTGTCCACATTACATTGACACCTCATTAATTAGCTTAGCTACTAGCTAGGCAAGGCTTACCTTTTTCTTCTTTTGTGTTAGTTTGGAAAATCTGTTTATGTGTTGTCTTTTTGTTTTGTGAACAAGTTGGACTATGATGTATATCTGTTAGTTTGGCTAAGTTGTTCATGCTTGAATGTTTGGAATTAAGTTAGATCATCATAAATTTAGGGTGATTTTTTCAGTGATGAAAATTAGGGAAACCATGGATTTGGGGACAGAAATTACTATTATTACCGGGCACACCATGTTCGATTTTAATTTAGAACGCCTTAAATTAAAAGTAATTTCATGTTTATACAGGTCATGCTTGCATTCCTACATTATAATTTTTTTTTTTTATCAGGCACACATAATACGCAAATCTGAAAATACATTTTTTTATCTAGATTTGAATATGAGTTTGAGAGTTCAAATGAAAAAACGTTAATAAATTTATAAAGAATCTAATTAAGTTATGTCTCACTCTCTAACAAAAATAAAATAAAATAAAATTTAACATTAGTTTCTCATTCGAATTCAGATATAAAAATATTTATGAAGGAGTATGTTTCTTTAATTTAATATATTGATAAATTAAAGTTTTGATAGCGAGAAATGAAAAAAATATATTATTAATTTGTTTTCTTAACTCTAAAATTTAATATTAATCTTAGTAGGAAGATAAATATCTTGAGTTTTGAAAGTTAGATTGCTTAATTTACATTAGAAATTATTCTTGTAATCAAGTACTTTATTAAACAAACAAATATTAGATTGCTTAATACAAATAAATTTATTATATTTTAATCAAATAAGTTTTAATAAAATTTATTAAATTGATTAATTCATTAAATAAAACTTGAAAATGAAGAATCTTTTCATTTATATACTATATAAACATTCGAAAAAATGGAATAATTAAAAAAAAAAAGTCACATCATGATCACAATTATCATAAATTAATCAAAATGAAACTATGAACAATATTATGTCTTAAAAAAATTGCATAAAACAACATTAATATTATTTTTCTAATTTTTTGAGTTTCTCGAATCCCTTAAGTCAATATAAAGATCTTATATGTTTTTCAATTATTCAATGTCAAAATCAATGAATATGATTTTTTTCGTAGTTTCTAATGATCGGAATGAACTTACCTTTTACCCTTTGTAATTTTAGATCTCAAACTTAATAAGAAGTGTTTAGTTTCTCCCCCAAATATCTCTATATATTGGTCATTATTTTTATGAAATTATTATTTAATAAAAAAAGATGGAACTAATTAAATAATTCCAATTCTTGATCTACAATTGGATGCCAAGTGTGGTTAAGCTAGTTTCTATTTATTACTCAAGACAACACCTATAACTACGTCCATCCATGTGTTAGTAACCTCACTCTATCACACTCATTGCAATAAAAACTTCTTCAATCTCCCATCGTTTCAACCTCCCAAAAAAAAAATGTCTCATCATTTCATGATCATATTCATATTTCTTCTCCTCATTCCATTTTCTCATTCAACCTCAAGAAATATCAACAATCTTCGGTTCGACGACGACATCGAACCGGTTCATAATGCCTTAGAAGGAATCACAAGAGCCATAGAGTGGTCTCGAGCATTTCCATCCCTACAAGGTTCTTCGGCTCGCGAAACCGATTTGGCTATTGCTGATTGTATCAAGTTATATGAAGATTCTAGGCCGCGAATTGCCAGCTTGACATTGTTTTCAGATCGAGATGATGCCTTAACGTGGTTGAGTGCTGCCTTGGCTAGCCATAGGACTTGTTTGGATGGGTTCGAAGAGAATTTACGTTTGTTGGTTGAAAAGACGGTCATGGGGAACAACTTGACATCGGCGTTGGAGAAGGCGTTGGAGTTTTGTGAGAGTAGAGCTAAATGGAAAGGTGATTGGTTAATTCAATTTTCAATAGGCAATTTCTTTTTTGGCTCCTTTTGTAACCATTTTTTTTGTCTTTCAATTTAACTTCTTATTGGGACATTATTATTTTTGGGTGAAAATTAAGATTTTATTAACTATGGTAAAAAAATGGGCTAAAAAATTCATCACAACCGTTTGAGATGGTTGATTATTGAATTGTTGGTTCGATATGTTACATTCTTTTTGTATGATTTTATAGGTGTGAAAACTAGACCTGGCTCGGACCGAGACAAGGGAATTTTGTCAACATGGAACTTTGCAACTTCAAAGGCCGACATTGTTGTGGCCAAGGATGGCTCTGGCGACTATATCACCATTAACATGGCTTTAGCGACTCTAGCCATAATGAGTCGCAACATATCTTCAACCACAAGGTTAGTGGTTCATGTAAAAGCCGGAGTTTACAATGAAAAAGTAGAGATAAATAGTAACATGAGAAACATTATGTTTGTCGGAGATGGCATGGACCTCACAATCATAACCGGAAATCGCAATTTTAATGACGGGGCCACCACCATCACCTCGGCCACATTTGGTAACCACCAAGAAACAAAAGAAAATGTCACGTGTTTTGTATTTTAAATATAACATTAAGTTTAAAAAAAAAATGAAACATCTCATTTTGTAGGAGTTTCGGGTGATGGATTTTGGGCGAGGGACATGACATTTGAGAACACGGCTGGTCCAACAAAATATCAAGCGGTAGCACTTAGAGTCGAATCCGACCTAGCTGTTTTCTATCGATGTAGCATCAAAGGATATCAAGACACACTCTTCACCCACTCCCTCCGTCAATTCTATCGCGATTGTCACATTTATGGTACCATCGACTTCATATTTGGAAACTCCGCCACGGTTTTCCAAAATTGCGACATATTATTAAGGAAGCCGTTGGACAACCAAGAAAACGTAATCACAGCCCAAGGGAGAGACAATCCGATAGAAAACACAGGGATCTCAATACTAAACTCAAGGGTCAGACCGTCCCTGGAATTCATGCCCTTCCAAGCCCGATTCAAGAGTTATTTAGGCCGGCCTTGGAAAATGTATTCGAGGACGGTTTTTGTGAAGACATACATGGATGGCGTGATCGATCCCAGGGGATGGACCGAATGGATTGGGAATTTTGGACTTTCAACATTGTATTATGGAGAGTACATGAATATAGGTAATGGGTCTAATACTTTGGGGCGAGTAAAATGGCCGGGTTATCATGTGATAAAGGATGATAAACAAGCGAGTTTTTTTGACGTGAAGAATTTTATAAACGGGGATTCGTGGATTCCAGCAACCGGAGTTCCATTTTCGTCTGAAATTTGAGAAATATTGGTTTTGATTATTTTAGATTTATAGTGTTTAAAATATATATGTTATCATTATTGTGCCATTTAAATTACACTATATTGTAAGTCCACAATATTTAAAAATAAACATTGTAAGTCCAAAATATTTAAAAATAAATATTTTATATTCTCTGTTCAAAAGTAAAATTATAAAAATACAAAATTTAACTCATATTTATTATAGGTGATTAATAAATTGATCTGAAATACGTTATTGGCAGAATAGATCCTCTATTATGATCCACATTTTTTTGACATATTGTGAATAATATGAGTTGAATATATGTTAGATAATAAATGTTGTTGAGTTTATTCATTTACTCACTCCTAAATATAGATAGTCCTAAATCATTTTGTTTTATAAAACATAGTATTGAATCTATAAAATAATTATAACAAAATTATATATAAAAAATATTAAATATTAGAGATAGTTTTTCTCATTACTTTTTGACACAACACACAAGCAAATGGATATGTTTGAAATAGACATTATACGTTGACTAGACACACATAATTTTTATGTGAGATATTACTAGCTAAGATGATTTCATATATATTTTATTGTGAGAAGTTTTTAGAGTTAAAGTTTTCATTCAAAATCTTGTTCTTTAGATGTAGTTTTATTCACAATATAATTCTTACGAATGATATGTGCATGTAAAAATATTGTATTATCGTAAGTCGTTGTCGTTTGTGTCACGAAAAAGTTGAAGCGACAACTCAATTACTTTTAAATTATCGATGGTTTTTAGTATCTGAAATCTTTTGTGAAGTATTAATGAGATTCACCCAGTAATACTCGAGTCTTTGAATAATTTTTGAAAAGTTTGAATTGATGCGTGATAAGACAAATATTATTGAAAGTTAAAGATAAATCGTCTAACTTTCGATAATACTTTTATTATGACATTTTGCAAAATTTATTCTAATAAGCTATTAAAACCACAAAAAGAGTTTAACATTTTTTTCTCGATAACCTATTAAATAACAATTGTTTTATTTTATTTTTATGTAATATTTTGCTTAAACGACTTTTTATAATAGTAATACATATCAATCATTTAAAAAAACTTATATATTAATAAAAAAATTTCAACCATATGCTGTTTCAGTATAGTGTATATATTATTAAAATATTGTAATAATTGTTATTTATTTATGCATAATATTTATTTTCTTTATTTGTTAATATCTTTATTATTTTCTAAAAAATATATAAAAAATATTAAGACAAGCTTAAGCTTTACTATCCATATTTCTTGAAGTTTCTTGCTGGCTGCTGAGAAACCCTAATTATTAGCTTCTCCCCAAAACCCTCCCTCTGTTCGTCGCCACCACCGCCAACTCTACCACAATTTTGAGGTGCGTTTTCAAAAAAACCTACCGATTTTCTATCATCTTTTATACAAGAAAACGAAATCTTCTGTAATTTTCTATCCATTTTACTAAATTATCTCTTGATTCGGTCTACAGAGATTCATGGCAGGAGAATCGGATACTTCAACTTGTGCCTTAGCATGCGTTAAGTGTGGAAAGCCTGCTAATCTTCAGTACGTAATCATAATCTAAACCTAATTCTTTGATGAACTGTCCTGAAGATGATCCAATTCTATAATATATATCATTTCTTTCTTTGCATGTGCGAGCTTGTATAGCTCCACAACTGGCGATCTGCTTTCTGTTTTTTTTTTCAGTATTCATCAATTATCTTGCCTTATTCTTGTTAATCTTGATTGAAAACTGTGTACTAATGTTACTTTTCTCTTTCCTAGGTGTTTTAAATCATTTAGATATCTCAAGAATGTTGATTTTTTACATGTAGATCATGCTCTTATTACTCATTCTATCGATCTATAAGGGCTCTTTGGTTTAAAAAGAAGATTTATAACATCATTTGTTTCCTTCTTCTTTATGTAGATGTCCTAAATGTGTGGAACTAAAGCTTCCTCGGGAGGGCGCAGCATTCTGGTTTGCACTGATTTCCCGGTTTTATGAGTCTTTTTTGTTTCTTTATGGATTTACAAACATTCATTTACATAGAAGTATAGAGAACTTTGCATATGTGGAAGCTAGTATGAATAGAGACAGAACAATCAAAACATATGTTTTCTTTTCTCTTTTGTGGTGTGTCCTCCTATACTTCATTATCTACATGAGATGTCACAGTTGGAATGTGTTAATTTCTACCTACAAGATATCATTTGTTAGGAGTTTCACCCAAATCCAACCTACAATTTTTTTGGTTTGGGTGCCTAATGAATATATATTATACAGAAATCACCCTTTTGTATTTTATCTGTCCATGCATGGGCTTTTTTAGACAAATTCTTTAACAATAAGGTAAAGTTATCACATTATAGGTTTCAAATGGTTCTTCAATTATCTTATTTAAGTAAGCACACTTTGTGTTTGCTGCTTGAACTGTGTGACGATATTGGAAGAGAAATGAAAGCATGATATACGAATCTATTGTGCAGAAAATTACATTCTTATCTGTTGTTAAATAACTGTGGATTTCTTACCCCCAAAATATATAAATTGTGGATTGTTTTTTGGCCAATATGGTTAGTCTCTTTCCTTCATAGTGTTGCATTTTGTGTCTCTCCAGTTCCCAGGACTGTTTTAAGGCATCATGGAGTTCTCATAAAGCAGTTCATTCAAAGGCAAAGATTTCTAGTACTGGTGGACAAGATTCGGGTTCTCTTAATGATGGTTGGTTATATTGTACAAGAAAAGGGCAGGGCCGGTCACCAAAGGTTCCCCAATTTAATTGGACTGGGTATGTTTCTAACAATACTGATAGATTCTTGTTCTTCTGTTTTACTTTATAATTATAATTAAGCACAAAAAAACTACATTTATATTCACAAATATATTGATACTTATTAATTTTCTAACTTTGTTATACAGTACATATAAAAATAAATGTATATCAAGGAAGAAGTAAATCCATATTCAACAATATTTAAATCATTATTTATTCAACTGTAATATTTAAAACAAGTTGTTTAATTCATAAGTTACTTTGAATTGAAGTGAAACCTTATTTTCTTTGTTTCTGTAAACATACTTTCTATTTCCTTAAAATAAAATTAATTTGGGTTGTTGTACAGAACACTTAGGCCCCATCCCATATCAAAAACACGTGTTGTACCTGCTCATATTGATCGACCAGACTGGGCTTTAGATGTGAGTTGATTTATTTGTATCTTTTTAGTCTAATATCTTTGTGATTTAGTCTCATATTTACTTATAATTTCCTTTCCAAGTATTTTCTGTTTCTACACTTGGACTTGATTAGAGTCTTCTATGCAATTGAATAATATCTGAACTTATAGCTTCCAAGCTAGATGATTACTCCTAACATTTCATACTTTTCTTGATTCTGTCTTTGCAGGGAATCCCAAAAATTGAGCCTAACAGTGATTTTCAGCATGTTGTTGAGGTATTTCTTCTTTTTTTGAAATTTTGTTTAAACTATAGGTAATATTATTCTCTGTTTGTCTAATCGTTCGCACTTTTCAAGATTCATAAATATCACAGCGTTTCAGAAATTATTCAGTTATAATCAAGATGTCAAACATAGGTGTGGTTTTAATAGATTAAATGTAAAACAAACTTTACATACCATGATATTCTGCAAGATCAGGTTGCACCTCTCTTTCAAATTGCTAAGCAGTCAATTGAAGTACAGTCAATTGAAGTACATTTGAAGTAAAGTAGGAACATTTATTGAATGTTGAAATTCCTCAAATAAAAATGTGAAGGGTGATTAGCATCCTTCTCTAATTTGTTGCATGATTATGCTTCTTTAATAATATATGGGAAATCTTCTGTTGGGGAATTAGAGAGAGAGGTAGGGAGAGAAAACACCCCAGACAAACACAGTCATTGGCAAAAGTTATGCTTAGCGATCAAGGATTTTTAATGGGAATGGCTTCATTTGGCTAGAAGGTTGAGTATTGTGTTGAATGTATAGGCATGCATTACACGTGGTTTAATAATTGGTACATTTAAGTGATCGCTGATATAATGTTTTTCTTTTGAAGATAAAATCTCCAGATCTAATTTCCAGATTGAAAGAGACTTCACGAGTAAGATCTAATTTCTTTTATCCCTTGGTTCTTTGTCTCAGTAGTTTTGTTGTGCTTATTACCTTCTTCTTTCAGCCTCTTGATAGTTAAATTATATTTCCTTACCAAGATTAAATTATATCTGACGTCAATTATGTAGATTGCTAGGGAGGTTCTGGATGCAGCTGCTCGTGTTATTCGTCCTGGCGTGACCACTGATGAAATTGATGATGTTGTTCATGAAGCAACAATTGCTGCTGGTATGTTGAATCTGAGATTTGTAGTAAAATTTCTGGAGATGATATATTATAGGAAAGATATATATCCAATGTAGTAGCCAGATGTAAATTACAAAGGGAATGAACTCACAGTCTCACACTAAAGGAAGAAACATGTGATGGAAGCTGAAGCACAACATCCCAAACAAGAATACATATATGTCTTTCAAAATAGAGATGAAAAGACACAACTGAATTTACAACCAAAGGAAAGAATCTAGTTAGCACAAAGAAAAAAAAGAAGACAATATACTAGGAAATTTAGGAAGAAGCTTGAAGTTTATTATATTGTACCAGCTTGTTGCCTTTTCTTTTGTCTTGGGTAATTGTCGAAATATGCTATCCTCATATGAGAAAACTGTTGAACGATTTATAGTGCCCATTCCTTGAGATCTCTTATTTTTACTTGAAATTGATCATGTTCTGTGGGAATATTTGGTGGGTTGTGTAATAGTTAAAAACATTTTTTCATAACCCTGCTGCTAGACCTTATGCATTTCTAGTAAACTATGATATAAAATTTGCCTCTAAAGTCTAAACATTAGGATATTTTATTTCTTTTTCTCAGGCTGTTTTTGGCTGGAAGTTACATTGGTTCTAGATATTATTTGAAATTGCATTTTGATGTGTTCATTGTAGTTATGTCTTACAAAACTTTCAAGTTTGGCATGGATAAATGCCATCTTCTTGGAATTTAGACATCTATAATATATTCAGTGGCTCTATCAGCTTGTTTATTTATTGTTCTGCATTACTTGATGCAGGGGCATATCCGTCTCCATTAAATTATCATTTCTTTCCAAAGTCTTGCTGCACGTAGGTACTTCTTCTCTGTGTTGTCATAGTTACATGTGCTCTGCACTTGAAAAGATATTGATGTATCATATGCTGATGAATTTTTATTTTATATGTGACAGCTCTGTTAATGAAATAATATGCCATGGTATTCCAGATGCAAGGTGTGTATGTGTATTGTATTTTTTCAGTTTTGCATGTTCATTGATTATGTTGAGAATAGCATTGCGTATGGATTTTTAGATTTCAAAAGTTACATTTAGATAGAAATACAATTATTGAGTCAAATAATGCTGAAAAGAGCATTCCTTTAAAATCTCCCGTGTAAAACTAATCTATGCAACCGCACGTTAACTTGAGCTTGATATGTTTGATGTAAAAGTATTTCAAAGGGAGAAAAACATAGGAAATGGTTTTTATATGTTGTTATTAGATGAGACTTGTTAACCTAATGATGCTATTTCCTCACATATTAGTTCACTTTGGAAAGAGACAATATATAGTGAATTTGATTGAAAATGACGAATCATACATGGGAAATAGTTGACTTACTTGCTGGAGCTAAGCCAAAAGGTTGTAAATGTGTATTTAGAAGGAACTTAAACAGCAGATGAGTAGAAATTTAGGTTTATACTATTTTTTCACTCTTATTCACTTGTGAATAAAATATTCTTTATTAGAGGTTTTTTGTGGGTGTCGGGAGTTTATTCCCCGGGGGAGGCTTGTATGACTCCCCACTGCCATGAGCCCATGACCCTAAACAAATCTTTTGGAATGAAAGTGGATGGAGCTAATATGATAAAATTATTGAACTCTACTTCCTTTTCATTCTTGTTTAATGAAAACTAATTTGTTTTAGGAAATTGGAGGATGGCGATATTGTAAATGTTGACGTGACAGTCTATTACAAAGGTGTTCATGGTAAGAAGATATTTTGTGTTTCGTTGGTTCTTCGAGGGTGTGGCAACAGTTAACTCAATGCCTTTGGTGATCTACCACCACTCTTTCTTTGTACAGGAGATTTGAATGAAACCTATTTTGTGGGCAATGTTGATGAAGAATCTAAGCGTCTGGTCCAGAGTACTTATGAGTGTTTGGAGAAGGCAATAGCCATTGGTATTTTTTCTCCTTTGTTTTGGCTGTTTTCTAGATCACTATCCAATTTATTTTATAAATGATTGTGATTTTTAAAAAACATAACAATTGTAGATTTTTTTGTATCATTATCGTGATGAAAAATCATGATACCAAGTAGGCTCGTGGTAAACATTCAAAAAGAATTTACCCTAAATACTACAGAAATTTGTCTTATATTCAAGTCTTCTATTAGAAAAAAGGACAAATTTTATACATGAACCCTTTTCAATTTGGGCAAAAATACAATTGAAGAAATTAATATGAATGTTTTTTTATTAAGTTTCAATATCATCTGTTAAATTATCACACAATTT